>NW_027136953.1:300000-502516 GCF_040869045.1 Eurosta solidaginis
TTACGTATTTTAAACATGCTAACCTTTAGCCCGGTAAGCAAATTAAAAAAAAAACGCAATATGTAGGCTACACGAGAACGGAGACGTCGAGTAACCAAAACAAATGCGTTAAACAAATTCGTACACGTTATTTATCAATTTAACTCTAGAATTAAAGGATATACAACGAGAAACAACGTTTGACAACCTTTAAACAGTTTTAATAACTATCTCAAAAATTGTCGCTCTGATGCAAACAACTGATGAGTTATCTACTTAAATTTGATGAACAAAACGACTTACGTATTTTAAACATGCTAACCTTTAGCCCGGTAAGCAAATTAAAAAAAAAACGCAATATGTAGGCTACACGAGAACGGAGACGTCGAGTAACCAAAACAAATGCGTTAAACAAATTCGTACACGTTATTTATCAATTTAACTCTAGAATTAAAGGATATACAACGAGAAACAACGTTTGACAACCTTTAAACAGTTTTAATAACTATCTCAAAAATTGTCGCTCTGATGCAAACAACTGATGAGTTATCTACTTAGATTTGTTGAACAAAACGACTTACGTATTTTAAACATGCTAACCTTTAGCCCGGTAAGCAAATTAAAAAAAAACGCAATATGTAGGCTACACGAGAACGGAGACGTCGAGTAACCAAAATAAATGCGTTAAACAAATTCGTACACGTTATTTATCAATTTAACTCTAGAATTAAAGGATATACAACGAGAAACAACGTTTGACAACCTTTAAACAGTTTTAATAACTATCTCAAAAATTATCGCTCTGATGCAAACAACTGATGAGTTATCTACTTAAATTTGATGAACAAAACGACTTACGTATTTTAAACATGCTAACCTTTAGCCCGGTAAGCAAATTAAAAAAAAAACGCAATATGTAGGCTACACGAGAACGGAGACGTCGAGTAACCAAAACAAATGCGTTAAACAAATTCGTACACGTTATTTATCAATTTAACTCTAGAATTAAAGGATATACAACGAGAAACAACGTTTGACAACCTTTAAACAGTTTTAATAACTATCTCAAAAATTATCGCTCTGATGCAAACAACTGATGAGTTATCTACTTAAATATGATGAACAAAACGACTTACGTATTTTAAACATGCTAACCTTTAGCCCGGAAAGCAAATTAAAAAAAAAACTCAATATGTAGGCTACACGAGAACGGAGACGTCGAGTAACCAAAACAAATGCGTTAAACAAATTCGTACACGTTATTTATCAATCTAACTCTAGAATTAAAGGATATACAACGAGAAACAACGTTTGACAACCTTTAAACAGTTTTAATAACTATCTCAAAAATTGTCGCTCTGATGCAAACAACTAATGAGTTATCTACTTAAATTTGATGAACAAAACGACTTACGTATTTTAAACATGCTAACCTTTAGCCCGGTAAGCAAATTAAAAAAAAAACGCAATATGTAGGCTACACGAGAACGGAGACGTCGAGTAACCAAAACAAATGCGTTAAACAAATTCGTACACGTTATTTATCAATTTAACTCTAGAATTAAAGGATATACAACGAGAAACAACGTTTGACAACCTTTAAACAGTTTTAATAACTATCTCAAAAATTATAGCTCTGATGCAAACAACTGATGAGTTATCTACTCAAATTTGTTGAACAAAACGACTTACGTATTTTAAACATGCTAACCTTTAGCCCGGTAAGCAAATTAAAAAAAAAACGCAATATGTAGGCTACACGAGAACGGGGACGTCGAGTAACCAAAACAAATGCGTTAAACAAATTCGTACACGTTATTTATCAATTTAACTCTAGGATTAAAGGATATACAAAGAGAAACAACGTTTGACAACCTTTAAACAGTTTTAATAACTATCTCAAAAATTGTCGCTCTGATGCAAACAACTGATGAGTTATCTACTCAAATTTGTTGAACAAAACGACTTACGTATTTTAAGCATGCTAACCTTTAGCCCGGTAAACAAATTAAAAAAAAAACGCAATATGTAGGCTACACGAGAACGGAGACGTCGAGTAACCAAAACAAATGCGCTAAACAAATTCGTACACGTTATTTATCAATTTAACTCTAGGATTAAAGGATATACAAAGAGAAACAACGTTTGACAACCTTTAAACAGTTTTAATAACTATCTCAAAAATTGTCGCTCTGATGCAAACAACTGATGAGTTATCTACTTAAATTTGATGAACAAAACGACTTACGTATTTTACACATGCTAACCTTTAGCCCGGTAAGCAAATTAAAAAAAAAAAACGCAATATGTAGGCTACACGAGAACGGAGACGTCGAGTAACCAAAACAAATGCGTTAAACAAATTCGTACACGTTATTTATCAATTTAACTCTAGAATTAAAGGATATACAACGAGAAACAACGTTTGACAACCTTTAAACAGTTTTAATAACTATCTCAAAAATTATCGCTCTGATGCAAACAACTGATGAGTTATCTACTTAAATTTGATGAACAAAACGACTTACGTATTTGAAACATGCTAACTTTAGCCCGGTAAGCAAATTAAAAAAAAAACGCAATATGTAGGCTACACGAGAACGGAGACGTCGAGTAACCAAAACAAATGCGTTAAACAAATTCGTACACGTTATTTATCAATTTAACTCTAGAATTAAAGGATATACAACGAGAAAAAACGTTTGACAACCTTTAAACAGTTTTAATAACTATCTCAAAAATTATCGCTCTGATGCAAACAACTGATGAGTTATCTACTTAAATTTGATGAACAAAACGACTTACGTATTTTAAACATGCTAACCTTTAGCCCGGTAAGCAAATTAAAAAAAAAACGCAATATGTAGGTTACACGAGAACGGAGACGTCGAGTAACCAAAACAAATGCGTTAAACAAATTCGTACACGTTATTTATCAATTTAACTCTAGAATTAAAGGATATACAACGAGAAACAACGTTTGACAACCTTTAAACAGTTTTAATAACTATTTCAAAAATTGTCGCTCTGATGCAAACAACTGATGAGTTATCTACTTAAATTTGACGAACAAAACGACTTACGTATTTTAAACATGCTAACCTTTAGCCCGGTAAGCAAATTAAAAAAAAAACGCAATATGTAAGCTACACGAGAACGGAGACGTCGAGTAACCAAAACAAATGCGTTAAACAAATTCGTACACGTTATTTATCAATTTAACTCTAGAATTAAAGGATATACAACGAGAAACAACGTTTGACAACCTTTAAACAGTTTTAATAACTATCTCAAAAATTATCGCTCTGATGCAAACAACTGATGAGTTATCTACTTAAATTTGATGAACAAAACGACTTACGTATTTTAAACATGCTAACCTTTAGCCCGGTAAGCAAATTAAAAAAAAAACGCAATATGTAGGCTACACGAGAACGGAGACGTCGAGTAACCAAAACAAATGCGTTAAACAAATTCGTACACGTTATTTATCAATTTAACTCTAGAATTAAAGGATATACAACGAGAAACAACGTTTGACAACCTTTAAACAGTTTTAATAACTATCTCAAAAATTATCGCTCTGATGCAAACAACTGATGAGTTATCTACTTAAATTTGATGAACAAAACGACTTACGTATTTTAAACATGCTAACCTTTAGTCCGGTAAGCAAATTAAAAAAAAAACGCAATACGTAGGCTACACGAGAACGGAGACGTCGAGTAACCAAACAAATGCGTTAAACAAATTCGTACACGTTATTTATCAATTTAACTCTAGAATTAAAGGATATACAACGAGAAACAACGTTTGACAACCTTTAAACAGTTTTAATAACTATCTCAAAAATTGTCGCTCTGATGCAAACAACTGATGAGTTATCTACTTAAATTTGATGAACAAAACGACTTACTTATTTTAAACATGCTAACCTTTAGCCCGGTAAGCAAATTAAAAAAAAAAACGCAATATGTAGGCTACACGAGAACGGAGACGTCGAGTAACCAAAACAAATGCGTTAAACAAATTCGTACACGTTATTTATCAATTTAACTCTAGAATTAAAGGATATACAACGAGAAACAACGTTTGACAACCTTTAAACAGTTTTAATAACTATCTCAAAAATTGTCGCTCTGATGCAAACAACTGATGAGTTATCTACTTAAATTTGTTGAACAAAACGACTTACGTATTTTAAACATGCTAACCTTTAGCCCGGTAAGCAAATTAAAAAAAAAAACGCAATATGTAGGCTACACGAGAACGGAGACGTCGAGTAACCAAAACAAATGCGTTAAACAAATTCGTACACGTTATTTATCAATTTAACTCTAGAATTAAAGGATATACAACGAGAAACAACGTTTGACAACCTTTAAACAGTTTTAATAACTATCTCAAAAATTATCGCTCTGATGCAAACAACTGATGAGTTATCTACTTAAATTTGATGAACAAAACGACTTACGTATTTTAAACATGCTAACCTTTAGCCCGGTAAGCAAATTAAAAAAAAAACGCGATATGTAGGCTACACGAGAACGGAGACGTCGAGTAACCAAAACAAATGCGTTAAACAAATTCGTACACGTTTTTTATCAATTTAACTCTAGAATTAAAGGATATACAACGAGAAACAACGTTTGACAACCTTTAAACAGTTTTAATAACTATCTCAAAAATTATCGCTCTGATGCAAACAACTGATGAGTTATCTACTTCAATATGATGAACAAAACGACTTACGTATTTTAAACATGCTAACCTTTAGCCCGGAAAGCAAATTAAAAAAAAAACGCAATATGTAGGCTACAGGAGAACGGAGACGTCGAGTAACCAAAACAAATGCGTTAAACAAATTCGTACACGTTATTTATCAATTTAACTCTAGAATTAAAGGATATACAACGAGAAACAACGTTTGACAACCTTTAAACAGTTTTAATAACTATCTCAAAAATTGTCGCTCTGATGCAAACAACTGATGAGGTTATCTACTTAAATTTGATGAACAAAACGACTTACGTATTTTAAACATGCTAACCTTTAGCCCGGTAAGCAAATTAAAAAAAAACGCAATATGTAGGCTACACGAGAACGGAGACGTCGAGTAACCAAAACAAATGCGTTAAACAAATTCGTACACGTTATTTATCAATTTAACTCTAGAATTAAAGGATATACAACGAGAAACAACGTTTGACAACCTTTAAACAGTTTTAATAACCTTCTCAAGAATTATCGCTCTGATGCAAACAACTGATGAGTTATCTACTCAAATTTGTTGAACAAAACGACTTTCGTATTTTAAACATGCTAACCTTTAGCCCGGTAAGCAAATTAAAAAAAAAAACGCAATATGTAGGCTACACGAGAACGGAGACGTCGTGTAACCAAAACAAATGCGTTAAACAAATTCGTACACGTTATTTATCAATTTAACTCTAGAATTAAAGGATATACAACGAGAAACAACGTTTGACAACCTTTAAACAGTTTTAATAACTATCTCAAAAATTGTCGCTCTGATGCAAACAACTGATGAGTTATCTACTCAAATTTGTTGAACAAAACGACTTACGTATTTTAAGCATGCTAACCTTTAGCCCGGTAAGCAAATTAAAAAAAAACGCAATATGTAGGCTACACGAGAACGGAGACGTCGAGTAACCAAAACAAATGCGTTAAACAAATTCGTACACGTTATTTATCAATTTAACTCTAGGATTAAAGGATATACAACGAGAAACAACGTTTGACAACCTTTAAACAGTTTTAATAACTATCTCAAAAATTGTCGCTCTGATGCAAACAACTGATGAGTTATCTACTTAAATTTGATGAACAAAACGACTTACGTATTTTAAACATGCTAACCTTTAGCCCGGTGAGCAAATTAAAAAAAAAAAACGCAATATGTAGGCTACACGAGAACGGAGACGTCGAGTAACCAAAACAAATGCGTTAAACAAATTCGTATACGTTATTTATCAATTTAACTCTAGAATTAAAGGATATACAACGAGAAACAACGTTTGACAACCTTTAAACAGTTTTAATAACTATCTCAAAAATTATCGCTCTGATGCAAACAACTGATGAGTTATCTACTTAAATTTGATGAACAAAACGACTTACGTATTTTAAACATGCTAACCTTTAGCCCGGTAAGCAAATTAAAAAAAAAACGCAATATGTAGGCTACACGAGAACGGAGACGTCGAGTAACCAAAACAAATGCGTTAAACAAATTTGTACACGTTATTTATCAATTTAACTCTAGAATTAAAGGATATACAACGAGAAACAACGTTTGACAACCTTTAAACAGTTTTAATAACTATCTCAAAAATTGTCGCTCTGATGCAAACAACTGATGAGTTATCTTCTTAAATTTGATGAACAAAACGACTTACGTATTTTAAACATGCTAACCTTTAGCCCGGTAAGCAAATTAAAAAAAAAAAACGCAATATGTAGGCTACACGAGAACGGAGACGTCGAGTAACCAAAACAAATGCGTTAAACAAATTCGTACACGTTATTTATCAATTTAACTCTAGAATTAAAGGATATACAACGAGAAACAACGTTTGACAACCTTTAAACAGTTTTAATAACTATCTCAAAAATTATCGCTCTGATGCAAACAACTGATGAGTTATCTACTTAAATTTGATGAACAAAACGACTTACGTATTTTAAACATGCTAACCTTTAGCCCGGAAAGCAAATTAAAAAAAAAACGCAATATGTAGGCTACAGGAGAACGGAGACGTCGAGTAACCAAAACAAATGCGTTAAACAAATTCGTACACGTTATTTATCAATTTAACTCTAGAATTAAAGGATATACAACGAGAAACAACGTTTGACAACCTTTAAACAGTTTTAATAACTATCTCAAAAATTGTCGCTCTGATGCAAACAACTGATGAGTTATCTACTTAAATTTGATGAACAAAACGACTTACGTATTTTAAACATGCTAACCTTTAGCCCGGTAAGCAAATTAAAAAAAAACGCAATATGTAGGCTACACGAGAACGGAGACGTCGAGTAACCAAAACAAATGCGTTAAACAAATTCGTACACGTTATTTATCAATTTAACTCTAGAATTAAAGGATATACAACGAGAAACAACGTTTGACAACCTTTAAACAGTTTTAATAACCTTCTCAAGAATTATCGCTCTGATGCAAACAACTGATGAGTTATCTACTCAAATTTGTTGAACAAAACGACTTTCGTATTTTAAACATGCTAACCTTTAGCCCGGTAAGCAAATAAAAAAAAAAAACGCAATATGTAGGCTACACGAGAACGGAGACGTCGTGTAACCAAAACAAATGCGTTAAACAAATTCGTACACGTTATTTATCAATTTAACTCTAGAATTAAAGGATATACAACGAGAAACAACGTTTGACAACCTTTAAACAGTTTTAATAACTATCTCAAAAATTGTCGCTCTGATGCAAACAACTGATGAGTTATCTACTCAAATTTGTTGAACAAAACGACTTACGTATTTTAAGCATGCTAACCTTTAGCCCGGTAAGCAAATTAAAAAAAAACGCAATATGTAGGCTACACGAGAACGGAGACATCGAGTAACCAAAACAAATGCGTTAAACAAATTCGTACACGTTATTTATCAATTTAACTCTAGGATTAAAGGATATACAACGAGAAACAACGTTTGACAACCTTTAAACAGTTTTAATAACTATCTCAAAAATTGTCGCTCTGATGCAAACAACTGATGAGTTATCTACTTAAATTTGATGAACAAAACGACTTACGTATTTTAAACATGCTAACCTTTAGCCCGGTGAGCAAATTAAAAAAAAAAAACGCAATATGTAGGCTACACGAGAACGGAGACGTCGAGTAACCAAAACAAATGCGTTAAACAAATTCGTATACGTTATTTAGCAATTTAACTCTAGAATTAAAGGATATACAACGAGAAACAACGTTTGACAACCTTTAAACAGTTTTAATAACTATCTCAAAAATTATCGCTCTGATGCAAACAACTGATGAGTTATCTACTTAAATTTGATGAACAAAACGACTTACGTATTTTAAACATGCTAACCTTTAGCCCGGTAAGCAAATTAAAAAAAAAACGCAATATGTAGGCTACACGAGAACGGAGACGTCGAGTAACCAAAACAAATGCGTTAAACAAATTCGTACACGTTATTTATCAATTTAACTCTAGAATTAAAGGATATACAACGAGAAACAACGTTTGACAACCTTTAAACAGTTTTAATAACTATCTCAAAAATTGTCGCTCTGATGCAAACAACTGATGAGTTATCTTCTTAAATTTGATGAACAAAACGACTTACGTATTTTAAACATGCTAACCTTTAGCCCGGTAAGCAAATTAAAAAAAAAAACGCAATATGTAGGCTACACGAGAACGGAGACGTCGAGTAACCAAAACAAATGCGTTAAACAAATTCGTACACGTTATTTATCAATTTAACTCTAGAATTAAAGGATATACAACGAGAAACAACGTTTGACAACCTTTAAACAGTTTTAATAACTATCTCAAAAATTATCGCTCTGATGCAAACAACTGATGAGTTATCTACTTAAATTTGATGAACAAAACGACTTACGTATTTTAAACATGTTAACCTTTAGCCCGGTAAGCAAATTAAAAAAAAAACGCAATATGTAGGCTACACGAGAACGGAGACGTCGAGTAACCAAAACAAATGCGTTAAACAAATTCGTACACGTTATTTATCAATTTAACTCTAGAATTAAAGGATATACAACGAGAAACAACGTTTGACAACCTTTAAACAGTTTTAATAACTATCTCAAAAATTATCGCTCTGATGCAAACAACTGATGAGTTATCTACTTAAATTTGATGAACAAAACGACTTACGTATTTTAAACATGTTAACCTTTAGCCCGGTAAGCAAATTAAAAAAAAAACGCAATATGTAGGCTACACGAGAACGGAGACGTCGAGTAACCAAAACAAATGCGTTAAACAAATTCGTACACGTTATTTATCAATTTAACTCTAGAATTAAAGGATATACAACGAGAAACAACGTTTGACAACCTTTAAACAGTTTTAATAACTATCTCAAAAATTGTCGCTCTGATGCAAACAACTGATGAGTTATCTACTTAGATTTGTTGAACAAAACGACTTACGTATTGTAAACATGCTAACCTTTAGCCCGGTAAGCAAATTAAAAAAAAACGCAATATGTAGGCTACACGAGAACGGAGACGTCGAGTAACCAAAATAAATGCGTTAAACAAATTCGTACACGTTATTTATCAATTTAACTCTAGAATTAAAGGATATACAACGAGAAACAACGTTTGACAACCTTTAAACAGTTTTAATAACTATCTCAAAAATTATCGCTCTGATGCAAACAACTGATGAGTTATCTACTTAAATTTGATGAACAAAACGACTTACGTATTTTAAACATGTTAACCTTTAGCCCGGTAAGCAAATTAAAAAAAAAACGCAATATGTAGGCTACACGAGAACGGAGACGTCGAGTAACCAAAACAAATGCGTTAAACAAATTCGTACACGTTATTTATCAATTTAACTCTAGAATTAAAGGATATACAACGAGAAACAACGTTTGACAACCTTTAAACAGTTTTAATAACTATCTCAAAAATTATCGCTCTGATGCAAACAACTGATGAGTTATCTACTTAAATATGATGAACAAAACGACTTACGTATTTTAAACATGCTAACCTTTAGCCCGGAAAGCAAATTAAAAAAAAAACTCAATATGTAGGCTACACGAGAACGGAGACGTCGAGTAACCAAAACAAATGCGTTAAACAAATTCGTACACGTTATTTATCAATCTAACTCTAGAATTAAAGGATATACAACGAGAAACAACGTTTGACAACCTTTAAACAGTTTTAATAACTATCTCAAAAATTGTCGCTCTGATGCAAACAACTAATGAGTTATCTACTTAAATTTGATGAACAAAACGACTTACGTATTTTAAACATGCTAACCTTTAGCCCGGTAAGCAAATTAAAAAAAAAACGCAATATGTAGGCTACACGAGAACGGGGACGTCGAGTAACCAAAACAAATGCGTTAAACAAATTCGTACACGTTATTTATCAATTTAACTCTAGGATTAAAGGATATACAAAGAGAAACAACGTTTGACAACCTTTAAACAGTTTTAATAACTATCTCAAAAATTGTCGCTCTGATGCAAACAACTGATGAGTTATCTACTCAAATTTGTTGAACAAAACGACTTACGTATTTTAAGCATGCTAACCTTTAGCCCGGTAAGCAAATTAAAAAAAAAACGCAATATGTAGGCTACACGAGAACGGAGACGTCGAGTAACCAAAACAAATGCGCTAAACAAATTCGTACACGTTATTTATCAATTTAACTCTAGGATTAAAGGATATACAAAGAGAAACAACGTTTGACAACCTTTAAACAGTTTTAATAACTATCTCAAAAATTGTCGCTCTGATGCAAACAACTGATGAGTTATCTACTTAAATTTGATGAACAAAACGACTTACGTATTTTACACATGCTAACCTTTAGCCCGGTAAGCAAATTAAAAAAAAAAAAAGCAATATGTAGGCTACACGAGAACGGAGACGTCGAGTAACCAAAACAAATGCGTTAAACAAATTCGTACACGTTATTTATCAATTTAACTCTAGAATTAAAGGATATACAACGAGAAACAACGTTTGACAACCTTTAAACAGTTTTAATAACTATCTCAAAAATTATCGCTCTGATGCAAACAACTGATGAGTTATCTACTTAAATTTGATGAACAAAACGACTTACGTATTTTAAACATGCTAACCTTTAGCCCGGTAAGCAAATTAAAAAAAAAACGCAATATGTAGGCTACACGAGAACGGAGACGTCGAGTAACCAAAACAAATGCGTTAAACAAATTTGTACACGTTATTTATCAATTTAACTCTAGAATTAAAGGATATACAACGAGAAACAACGTTTGACAACCTTTAAACAGTTTTAATAACTATCTCAAAAATTGTCGCTCTGATGCAAACAACTGATGAGTTATCTTCTTAAATTTGATGAACAAAACGACTTACGTATTTTAAACATGCTAACCTTTAGCCCGGTAAGCAAATTAAAAAAAAAAAACGCAATATGTAGGCTACACGAGAACGGAGACGTCGAGTAACCAAAACAAATGCGTTAAACAAATTCGTACACGTTATTTATCAATTTAACTCTAGAATTAAAGGATATACAACGAGAAACAACGTTTGACAACCTTTAAACAGTTTTAATAACTATCTCAAAAATTATCGCTCTGATGCAAACAACTGATGAGTTATCTACTTAAATTTGATGAACAAAACGACTTACGTATTTTAAACATGCTAACCTTTAGCCCGGAAAGCAAATTAAAAAAAAAACGCAATATGTAGGCTACAGGAGAACGGAGACGTCGAGTAACCAAAACAAATGCGTTAAACAAATTCGTACACGTTATTTATCAATTTAACTCTAGAATTAAAGGATATACAACGAGAAACAACGTTTGACAACCTTTAAACAGTTTTAATAACTATCTCAAAAATTGTCGCTCTGATGCAAACAACTGATGAGTTATCTACTTAAATTTGATGAACAAAACGACTTACGTATTTTAAACATGCTAACCTTTAGCCCGGTAAGCAAATTAAAAAAAAAACGCAATATGTAGGCTACACGAGAACGGAGACGTCGAGTAACCAAAACAAATGCGTTAAACAAATTCGTACACGTTATTTATCAATTTAACTCTAGAATTAAAGGATATACAACGAGAAACAACGTTTGACAACCTTTAAACAGTTTTAATAACCTTCTCAAGAATTATCGCTCTGATGCAAACAACTGATGAGTTATCTACTCAAATTTGTTGAACAAAACGACTTTCGTATTTTAAACATGCTAACGTTTAGCCCGGTAAGCAAATAAAAAAAAAAAACGCAATATGTAGGCTACACGAGAACGGAGACGTCGTGTAACCAAAACAAATGCGTTAAACAAATTCGTACACGTTATTTATCAATTTAACTCTAGAATTAAAGGATATACAACGAGAAACAACGTTTGACAACCTTTAAACAGTTTTAATAACTATCTCAAAAATTGTCGCTCTGATGCAAACAACTGATGAGTTATCTACTCAAATTTGTTGAACAAAACGACTTACGTATTTTAAGCATGCTAACCTTTAGCCCGGTAAGCAAATTAAAAAAAAACGCAATATGTAGGCTACACGAGAACGGAGACGTCGAGTAACCAAAACAAATGCGTTAAACAAATTCGTACACGTTATTTATCAATTTAACTCTAGGATTAAAGGATATACAACGAGAAACAACGTTTGACAACCTTTAAACAGTTTTAATAACTATCTCAAAAATTGTCGCTCTGATGCAAACAACTGATGAGTTATCTACTTAAATTTGATGAACAAAACGACTTACGTATTTTAAACATGCTAACCTTTAGCCCGGTGAGCAAATTAAAAAAAAAAAACGCAATATGTAGGCTACACGAGAACGGAGACGTCGAGTAACCAAAACAAATGCGTTAAACAAATTCGTATACGTTATTTAGCAATTTAACTCTAGAATTAAAGGATATACAACGAGAAACAACGTTTGACAACCTTTAAACAGTTTTAATAACTATCTCAAAAATTATCGCTCTGATGCAAACAACTGATGAGTTATCTACTTAAATTTGATGAACAAAACGACTTACGTATTTTAAACATGCTAACCTTTAGCCCGGTAAGCAAATTAAAAAAAAAACGCAATATGTAGGCTACACGAGAACGGAGACGTCGAGTAACCAAAACAAATGCGTTAAACAAATTCGTACACGTTATTTATCAATTTAACTCTAGAATTAAAGGATATACAACGAGAAACAACGTTTGACAACCTTTAAACAGTTTTAATAACTATCTCAAAAATTGTCGCTCTGATGCAAACAACTGATGAGTTATCTTCTTAAATTTGATGAACAAAACGACTTACGTATTTTAAACATGCTAACCTTTAGCCCGGTAAGCAAATTAAAAAAAAAAAACGCAATATGTAGGCTACACGAGAACGGAGACGTCGAGTAACCAAAACAAATGCGTTAAACAAATTCGTACACGTTATTTATCAATTTAACTCTAGAATTAAAGGATATACAACGAGAAACAACGTTTGACAACCTTTAAACAGTTTTAATAACTATCTCAAAAATTATCGCTCTGATGCAAACAACTGATGAGTTATCTACTTAAATTTGATGAACAAAACGACTTACGTATTTTAAACATGTTAACCTTTAGCCCGGTAAGCAAATTAAAAAAAAAACGCAATATGTAGGCTACACGAGAACGGAGACGTCGAGTAACCAAAACAAATGCGTTAAACAAATTCGTACACGTTATTTATCAATTTAACTCTAGAATTAAAGGATATACAACGAGAAACAACGTTTGACAACCTTTAAACAGTTTTAATAACTATCTCAAAAATTATCGCTCTGATGCAAACAACTGATGAGTTATCTACTTAAATTTGATGAACAAAACGACTTACGTATTTTAAACATGTTAACCTTTAGCCCGGTAAGCAAATTAAAAAAAAAACGCAATATGTAGGCTACACGAGAACGGAGACGTCGAGTAACCAAAACAAATGCGTTAAACAAATTCGTACACGTTATTTATCAATTTAACTCTAGAATTAAAGGATATACAACGAGAAACAACGTTTGACAACCTTTAAACAGTTTTAATAACTATCTCAAAAATTGTCGCTCTGATGCAAACAACTGATGAGTTATCTACTTAGATTTGTTGAACAAAACGACTTACGTATTTTAAACATGCTAACCTTTAGCCCGGTAAGCAAATTAAAAAAAAACGCAATATGTAGGCTACACGAGAACGGAGACGTCGAGTAACCAAAATAAATGCGTTAAACAAATTCGTACACGTTATTTATCAATTTAACTCTAGAATTAAAGGATATACAACGAGAAACAACGTTTGACAACCTTTAAACAGTTTTAATAACTATCTCAAAAATTATCGCTCTGATGCAAACAACTGATGAGTTATCTACTTAAATTTGATGAACAAAACGACTTACGTATTTTAAACATGTTAACCTTTAGCCCGGTAAGCAAATTAAAAAAAAAACGCAATATGTAGGCTACACGAGAACGGAGACGTCGAGTAACCAAAACAAATGCGTTAAACAAATTCGTACACGTTATTTATCAATTTAACTCTAGAATTAAAGGATATACAACGAGAAACAACGTTTGACAACCTTTAAACAGTTTTAATAACTATCTCAAAAATTATCGCTCTGATGCAAACAACTGATGAGTTATCTACTTAAATATGATGAACAAAACGACTTACGTATTTTAAGCATGCTAACCTTTAGCCCGGAAAGCAAATTAAAAAAAAAACTCAATATGTAGGCTACACGAGAACGGAGACGTCGAGTAACCAAAACAAATGCGTTAAACAAATTCGTACACGTTATTTATCAATCTAACTCTAGAATTAAAGGATATACAACGAGAAACAACGTTTGACAACCTTTAAACAGTTTTAATAACTATCTCAAAAATTGTCGCTCTGATGCAAACAACTAATGAGTTATCTACTTAAATTTGATGAACAAAACGACTTACGTATTTTAAACATGCTAACCTTTAGCCCGGTAAGCAAATTAAAAAAAAAACGCAATATGTAGGCTACACGAGAACGGGGACGTCGAGTAACCAAAACAAATGCGTTAAACAAATTCGTACACGTTATTTATCAATTTAACTCTAGGATTAAAGGATATACAAAGAGAAACAACGTTTGACAACCTTTAAACAGTTTTAATAACTATCTCAAAAATTGTCGCTCTGATGCAAACAACTGATGAGTTATCTACTCAAATTTGTTGAACAAAACGACTTACGTATTTTAAGCATGCTAACCTTTAGCCCGGTAAGCAAATTAAAAAAAAAACGCAATATGTAGGCTACACGAGAACGGAGACGTCGAGTAACCAAAACAAATGCGCTAAACAAATTCGTACACGTTATTTATCAATTTAACTCTAGGATTAAAGGATATACAAAGAGAAACAACGTTTGACAACCTTTAAACAGTTTTAATAACTATCTCAAAAATTGTCGCTCTGATGCAAACAACTGATGAGTTATCTACTTAAATTTGATGAACAAAACGACTTACGTATTTTACACATGCTAACCTTTAGCCCGGTAAGCAAATTAAAAAAAAAAAAAGCAATATGTAGGCTACACGAGAACGGAGACGTCGAGTAACCAAAACAAATGCGTTAAACAAATTCGTACACGTTATTTATCAATTTAACTCTAGAATTAAAGGATATACAACGAGAAACAACGTTTGACAACCTTTAAACAGTTTTAATAACTATCTCAAAAATTATCGCTCTGATGCAAACAACTGATGAGTTATCTACTTAAATTTGATGAACAAAACGACTTACGTATTTGAAACATGCTAACTTTAGCCCGGTAAGCAAATTAAAAAAAAAACGCAATATGTAGGCTACACGAGAAAGGAGACGTCGAGTAACCAAAACAAATGCGTTAAACAAATTCGTACACGTTATTTATCAATTTAACTCTAGAATTAAAGGATATACAACGAGAAACAACGTTTGACAACCTTTAAACAGTTTTAATAACTATCTCAAAAATTATCGCTCTGATGCAAACAACTGATGAGTTATCTACTTAAATTTGATGAACAAAACGACTTACGTATTTTAAACATGCTAACCTTTAGCCCGGTAAGCAAATTAAAAAAAAAACGCAATATGTAGGTTACACGAGAACGGAGACGTCGAGTAACCAAAACAAATGCGTTAAACAAATTCGTACACGTTATTTATCAATTTA
The DNA here is from genome assembly GCF_040869045.1 of Eurosta solidaginis. Taxonomy (NCBI): domain Eukaryota; kingdom Metazoa; phylum Arthropoda; class Insecta; order Diptera; family Tephritidae; genus Eurosta; species Eurosta solidaginis. The sequence goes on from NW_027136953.1 coordinate 316,003, forward strand.
ACTCTAGAATTAAAGGATATACAACGAGAAACAACGTTTGACAACCTTTAAACAGTTTTAATAACTATCTCAAAAATTATCGCTCTGATGCAAACAACTGATGAGTTATCTACTTAAATTTGATGAACAAAACGACTTACGTATTTTAAACATGCTAACCTTTAGCCCGGTAAGCAAATTAAAAAAAAAAACGCAATATGTAGGCTACACGAGAACGGAGACGTCGAGTAACCAAAACAAATGCGTTAAACAAATTCGTACACGTTATTTATCAATTTAACTCTAGAATTAAAGGATATACAACGAGAAACAACGTTTGACAACCTTTAAACAGTTTTAATAACTATCTCAAAAATTATCGCTCTGATGCAAACAACTGATGAGTTATCTACTTAAATTTGATGAACAAAACGACTTACGTATTTTAAACATGCTAACCTTTAGTCCGGTAAGCAAATTAAAAAAAAACGCAATACGTAGGCTACACGAGAACGGAGACGTCGAGTAACCAAACAAATGCGTTAAACAAATTCGTACACGTTATTTATCAATTTAACTCTAGAATTAAAGGATATACAACGAGAAACAACGTTTGACAACCTTTAAACAGTTTTAATAACTATCTCAAAAATTGTCGCTCTGATGCAAACAACTGATGAGTTATCTACTTAAATTTGATGAACAAAACGACTTACTTATTTTAAACATGCTAACCTTTAGCCCGGTAAGCAAATTAAAAAAAAAACGCAATATGTAGGCTACACGAGAACGGAGACGTCGAGTAACCAAAACAAATGCGTTAAACAAATTCGTACACGTTATTTATCAATTTAACTCTAGAATTAAAGGATATACAACGAGAAACAACGTTTGACAACCTTTAAACAGTTTTAATAACTATCTCAAAAATTGTCGCTCTGATGCAAACAACTGATGAGTTATCTACTTAAATTTGTTGAACAAAACGACTTACGTATTTTAAACATGCTAACCTTTAGCCCGGTAAGCAAATTAAAAAAAAAAAGGCAATATGTAGGCTACACGAGAACGGAGACGTCGAGTAACCAAAACAAATGCGTTAAACAAATTCGTACACGTTATTTATCAATTTAACTCTAGAATTAAAGGATATACAACGAGAAACAACGTTTGACAACCTTTAAACAGTTTTAATAACTATCTCAAAAATTATCGCTCTGATGCAAACAACTGATGAGTTATCTACTTAAATTTGATGAACAAAACGACTTACGTATTTTAAACATGCTAACCTTTAGCCCGGTAAGCAAATTAAAAAAAAAACGCAATATGTAGGCTACACGAGAACGGAGACGTCGAGTAACCAAAACAAATGCGTTAAACAAATTCGTACACGTTATTTATCAATCTAACTCTAGAATTAAAGGATATACAACGAGAAACAACGTTTGACAACCTTTAAACAGTTTTAATAACTATCTCAAAAATTATCGCTCTGATGCAAACAACTGATGAGTTATCTACTTAAATTTGATGAACAAAACGACTTACGTATTTTAAACATGCTAACCTTTAGCCCGGTAAGCAAATTAAAAAAAAACGCAATATGTAGGCTACACGAGAACGGAGACGTCGAGTAACCAAAACAAATGCGTTAAACAAATTCGTACACGTTATTTATCAATTTAACTCTAGAATTAAAGGATATACAACGAGAAACAACTTTTGACAACCTTTAAACAGTTTTAATAACTATCTCAAAAATTGTCGCTCTGATGCAAACAACTGATGAGTTATCTACTTAAATTAGATGAACAAAACGACTTACGTATTTTAAACATGCTAACCTTTAGCCGGGTAAGCAAATTAAAAAAAAAACGCAATATGTAGGCTACACGAGAACGGAGACGTCGAGTAACCAAAACAAATGCGTTAAACAAATTCGTACACGTTATTTATCAATTTAACTCTAGAATTAAAGGATATACAACGAGAAACAACGTTTGACAACCTTTAAACAGTTTTAATAACTATCTCAAAAATTATCGCTCTGATGCAAACAACTGATGAGTTATCTACTTAAATTTGATGAACAAAACGACTTACGTATTTTAAACATGCTAACCTTTAGCCCGGTAAGCAAATTAAAAAAAAAACGCAATATGTAGGCTACACGAGAACGGAGACGTCGAGTAACCAAAACAAATGCGTTAAACAAATTCGTACACGTTATTTATCAATTTAACTCTAGAATTAAAGGATATACAACGAGAAACAATGTTTGACAACCTTTAAACAGTCTTAATAACTATCTCAAAAATTATCGCTCTGATGCAAACAACTGATGAGTTATCTACTTAAATATGATGAACAAAACGACTTACGTATTTTAAACATGCTAACCTTTAGCCCGGTAAGCAAATTAAAAAAAAAACGCAATATGTAGGCTACACGAGAACGGAGACGTCGAGTAACCAAAACAAATGCGTTAAACAAATTCGTACACGTTATTTATCAATTTAACTCTAGAATTAATGGATATACAACGAGAAACAACGTTTGACAACCTTTAAACAGTTTTAATAACTATCTCAAAAATTGTCGCTCTGATGCAAACAACTGATGAGTTATCTACTTAAATTTGTTGAACAAAACGACTTACGTATTTTAAACATGCTAACCTTTAGCCCGGTAAGCAAATTAAAAAAAAAACGCAATATGTAGGCTATACGAGAACGGAGACGTCGAGTAACCAAAACAAATGCGTTAAACAAATTCGTACACGTTATTTATCAATTTAACTCTAGGAATAAAGGATATACAACGAGAAACAACGTTTGACAACCTTTAAACAGTTTTAATAACTATCTCAAAAATTGTCGCTCTGATGCAAACAACTGATGAGTTATCTACTTAGATTTGATGAACAAAACGACTTACGTATTTTAAACATGCTAACCTTTAGCCCGGTAAGCAAATTAAAAAAAAAACGCAATATGTAGGCTACACGAGAACGGAGACGTCGAGTAACCAAAACAAATGCGTTAAACAAATTCCTACACGTTATTTATCAATTTAACTCCAGAATTAAAGGATATACAACGAGAAACAACGTTTGACAACCTTTAAACAGTTTTAATAACTATCTCAAAAATTATCGCTCTGATGCAAACAACTGATGAGTTATCTACTTAAATTTGATGAACAAAACGACTTACGTATTTTAAACATGCTAACCTTTATCCCGGTAAGCAAATTAAAAAAAAAAACGCAATATGTAGGCTACACGAGAACGGAGACGTCGAGTAACCAAAACAAATGCGTTAAACAAATTCGTACACGTTATTTATCAATTTAACTCTAGAATTAAAGGATATAAAACGAGAAACAACGTTTGACAACCTTTAAACAGTTTTAATAACTATCTCAAAAATTATCGCTCTGATGCAAACAACTGATGAGTTATCTACTTAAATTTGTTGAACAAAACGACTTACGTATTTTAAGCATGCTAACCTTTAGCCCGGTAAGCAAATTAAAAAAAAAACGCAATATGTAGGCTACACGAGAACGGAGACGTCGAGTAACCAAAACAAATGCGTTAAACAAATTCGTACACGTTATTTATCAATTTAACTCTAGAATTAAAGGATATACAACGAGAAACAACGTTTGACAACCTTTAAACAGTTTTAATAACTATCTCAAAAATTGTCGCTCTGATGCAAACAACTGATGAGTTATCTACTTAAATTTGATGAACAAAACGACTTACGTATTTTAAACATGCTAACCTTTAGCCCGGTAAGCAAATTAAAAAAAAAACGCAATATGTAGGCTACACGAGAACGGAGACGTCGAGTAACCAAAACAAATGCGTTAAACAAATTCGTACACGTTACTTATCAATTTAACTCTAGAATTAAAGGATATACAACGAGAAACAACGTTTGACAACCTTTAAACAGTTTTAATAACTATCTCAAAAATTATCGCTCTGATGCATACAACTGATGAGTTATCTACTTAAATATGATGAACAAAACGACTTAAGTATTTTAAACATGCTAACCTTTAGCCCGGTAAGCAAATTAAAAAAAAAACGCAATATGTAGGCTACACGAGAACGGAGACGTCGAGTAACCAAAACAAATGCGTTAAACAAATTCGTACACGTTATTTATCAATTTAACTCTAGAATTAAAGGATATACAACGAGAAACAACGTTTGACAACCTTTAAACAGTTTTAATAACTATCTCAAAAATTATCGCTCTGATGCAAACAACTGATGAGTTATCTACTTAAATATGATGGACAAAACGACTTACGTATTTTAAACATGCTAACCTTTAGCCCGGTAAGCAAATTAAAAAAAAAACGCAATATGTAGGCTACACGAGAACGGAGACGTCGAGTAACCAAAACAAATGCGTTAAACAAATTCGTACACGTTATTTATCAATTTAACTCTAGAATTAAAGGATATACAACGAGAAACAACGTTTGACAAACTTTAAACAGTTTTAATAACTATCTCAAAAATTGTCGCTCTGATGCACACAACTGATGAGTTATCTACTTAAATTTGATGAACAAAACGACTTACGTATTTTAAACATGCTAACCTTTAGCCCGGTAAGCAAATTAAAAAAAAACGCAATATGTAGGCTAAACGAGAACGGAGACGTCGAGTAACCAAAACAAATGCGTTAAACAAATTCGTACACGTTATTTATCAATTTAACTCTAGAATTAAAGGATATACAACGAGAAACAACGTTTGACAACCTTTAAACAGTTTTAATAACTATCTCAAAAATTGTCGCTCTGATGCAAACAACTGATGAGTTATCTACTTAAATTTGTTGAACAAAACGGCTTACGTATTTTAAACATGCTAACCTTTAGCCCGGTAAGCAAATTAAAAAAAAAAAACGCAATATGTAGGCTACACGAGAACGGAGACGTCGAGCAACCAAAACAAATGCGTTAAACAAATTCGTACACGTTATTTATCAATTTAACTCTAGAATTAAAGGATATACAACGAGAAACAACGTTTGACAACCTTTAAACAGTTTTAATAACTATCTCAAAATTTATCGCTCTGATGCAAACAACTGATGAGTTATCTACTTAAATATGATGAACAAAACGACTTACGTATTTTAAACATGCTAACGTTTAGCCCGGTAAGCAAATTAAAAAAAAAACGCAATATGTAGGCTACACGAGAACGGAGACGTCGAGTAACCAAAACAAATGCGTTAAACAATTTCGTACACGTTATTTATCAATTTAACTCTAGAATTAAACGATATACAACGAGAAACAACGTTTGACAACCTTTAAACAGTTTTAATAAATATCTCAAAAATTATCGCTCTGATGCAAACAACTGATGAGTTATCTACTTAAATTTGATGAACAAAGCGACTTACGTATTTTAAACATGCTAACCTTTAGCCCGGTAAGCAAATTAAAAAAAAAACGCAATATGTAGGCTACACGAGAACGGAGACGTCGAGTAACCAAAACAAATGCGTTAAACAAATTCGTACACGTTATTTATCAATTTAACTCTAGAATTGAAGGATATACAACGAGAAACAACGTTTGACAACCTTTAAACAGTTTTAATAACTATCTCAAAAATTGTCGCTCTGATGCAAACAACTGATGAGTTATCTACTTAAATTTGATGAACAAAACGACTTACGTATTTTAAACATGCTAACCTTTAGCCCGGTAAGCAAATTAAAAAAAAAAACGCAATATGTAGGCTACACGAGAACGGAGACGTCGAGTAACCAAAACAAATGCGTTAAACAAATTCGTACACGTTATTTATCAATTTAACTCTAGAATTAAAGGATATACAACGAGAAACAACGTTTGACAACCTTTAAACAGTTTTAATAACTATCTCAAAAATTATCGCTCTGATGCAAACAACTGATGAGTTATCTACTTAAATTTGATGAACAAAACGACTTACGTATTTTAAACATGCTAACCTTTAGCCCGGTAAGCAAATTAAAAAAAAAACGCAATATGTAGGCTACACGAGAACGGAGACGTCGAGTAACCAAAACAAATGCGTTAAACAAATTCGTAAATGTTATTTATCAATTTAACTCTAGAATTAAAGGATATACAACGAGAAACAACGTTTGACAACCTTTAAACAGTTTTAATAACTATCTCAAAAATTATCGCTCTGATGCAAACAACTGATGAGTTATCTACTTAAATTTGATGAACAAAACGACTTACGTATTTTAAACATGCTAACCTTTAGCCCGGTAAGCAAATTAAAAAAAAAACGCAATATGTAGGCTACACGAGAACGGAGACGTCGAGTAACCAAAACAAATGCGTTAAACCAATTCGTACACGTTATTTATCAATTTAACTCTAGAATTAAAGGATATACAACGAGAAACAATGTTTGACAACCTTTAAACAGTCTTAATAACTATCTCAAAAATTATCACTCTGATGCAAACAACTGATGAGTTATCTACTTAAATATGATGAACAAAACGACTTACGTATTTTAAACATGCTAACCTTTAGCCCGGTAAGCAAATTAAAAAAAAACGCAATATGTAGGCTACACGAGAACGGAGACGTCGAGTAACCAAAACAAATGCGTTAAACAAATTCGTACACGTTATTTATCAATTTAACTCTAGAATTAAAGGATATACAACGAGAAACAACGTTTGACAACCTTTAAACAGTTTTAATAACTATCTCAAAAATTGTCGCTCTGATGCAAACAACTAATGAGTTATCTACTTAAATTTGTTGAACAAAACGACTTACGTATTTTAAACATGCTAACCTTTAGCCCGGTAAGCAAATTAAAAAAAAAAACGCAATATGTAGGCTACACGAGAACGGAGACGTCGAGTAACCAAAACAAATGCGCTAAACAAATTCGTACACGTTATTTATCAATTTAACTCTAGGAATAAAGGATATACAACGAGAAACAACGTTTGACAACCTTTAAACAGTTTTAATAACTATCTCAAAAATTGTCGCTCTGATGCAAACAACTGATGAGTTATATACTTAAATTTGATGAACAAAACGACTTACGTATTTTAAACATGCTAACCTTTAGCCCGGTAAGCAAATTAAAAAAAAACGCAATATGTAGGCTACACGAGAACGGAGACGTCGAGTAACCAAAACAAATGCGTTAAACAAATTCGTACACGTTATTTATCAATTTAACTCCAGAATTAAAGGATATACAACGAGAAACAACGTTTGACAACCTTTAAACAGTTTTAATAACTATCTCAAAAATTATCGCTCTGATGCAAACAACTGATGAGTTATCTACTTAAATTTGATGAACAAAACGACTTACGTATTTTAAACATGCTAACCTTTAGCCCGGTAAGCAAATTAAAAAAAAAAAGCAATATGTAGGCTACACGAGAACGGAGACGTCGAGTAACCAAACCAAATGCGTTAAACAAATTCGTACACGTTATTTATCAATTTAACTCTAGAATTAAAGGATATACAACGAGAAACAACGTTTGACAACCTTTAAACAGCTTTAATAACTATCTCAAAAATTATCGCTCTGATGCAAACAACTGATGAGTTATCTTTTTAAATTTGTTGAACAAAACGACTTACGTATTTTAAGCATGCTAACCTTTAGCCCGGAAAGCAAATTAAAAAAAAAACGCAATATGTAGGCTACACGAGAACGGAGACGTCGAGTAACCAAAACAAATGCGTTAAACAAATTCGTACACGTTATTTATCAATTTAACTCTAGAATTAAAGGATATACAACGAGAAACAACGTTTGACAACCTTTAAACAGTTTTAATAACTATCTCAAAAATTGTCGCTCTGATGCAAACAACTGATGAGTTATCTACTTAAATTTGATGAACAAAACGACTTACGTATTTTAAACATGCTAACCTTTAGCCCGGTAAGCAAATTAAAAAAAAAACGCAATATGTAGGCTACACGAGAACGGAGACGTCGAGTAACCAAAACAAATGCGTTAAACAAATTCGTACACGTTATTTATCAATTTAACTCTAGAATTAAAGTATATACAACGAGAAACAACGTTTGACAACCTTTAAACAGTTTTAATAACTATCTCAAAAATTATCGCTCTGATGCAAACAACTGATGAGTTATCTACTTAAATATGATGAACAAAACGACTTACGTATTTTAAACATGCTAACCTTTAGCCCGGTAAGCAAATTAAAAAAAAAACGCAATATGTAGGCTACACGAGAACGGAGACGTCGAGTAACCAAAACAAATGTGTTAATCAAATTCGTACACGTTATTTATCAATTTAACTCTAGAATTAAAGGATATACAAAGAGAAACAACGTTTGACAACCTTTAAACAGTTTTAATAACTATCTCAAAAATTATCGCTCTGATGCAAACAACTGATGAGTTATCTACTTAAATATGATGGACAAAACGACATACGTATTTTAAACATGCTAACCTTTAGCCCGGTAAGCAAATTAAAAAAAAAACGCAATATGTAGGCTACACGAGAACGGAGACGTCGAGTAACCAAAACAAATGCGTTAAACAAATTCGTACACGTTATTTATCAATTTAACTCTAGAATTAAAGGATATACAACGAGAAACAACGTTTGACAACCTTTAAACTGTTTTAATAACTATCTCAAAAATTATCGCTCTGATGCAAACAACTGATGAGTTATCTACTTAAATTTGTTGAACAAAACGACTTACGTATTTTAAGCATGCTAACCTTTAGCCCGGTAAGCAAATTAAAAAAAAAAACGCAATATGTAGGCTACACGAGAACGGAGACGTCGAGTAACCAAAACAAATGCGTTAAACAAATTCGTACACGTTATTTATCAATTTAACTCTAGAATTAAAGGATATACAACGAGAAACAACGTTTGACAACCTTTAAACAGTTTTAATAACTATCTCAAAAATTATCGCTCTGATGCAAACAACTGATGAGTTATATACTTAAATATTTTGAACAAAACGACTTACGTATTTTAAACATGCTAACCTTTAGCCCGGTAAGCAAATTAAAAAAAAAACGCAATATGTAGGCTACACGAGAACGGAGACGTCGAGTAACCAAAACAAATGCGTTAAACAAATTCGTACACGTTATTTATCAATTTAACTCTAGAATTAAAGGATATACAACGAGAAACAACGTTTGACAACCTTTAAACAGTTTTAATAACTATCTCAAAAATTATCGCTCTGATGCAAACAACTGATGAGTTATCTACTTAAATTTGATGAACAAAACGACTTACGAATTTTAAACATGCTAACCTTTAGCCCGGTAAGCAAATTAAAAAAAAACGCAATATGTAGGCTACACGAGAACGGAGACGTCGAGTAACCAAAACAAATGCGTTAAACAAATTCGTACACGTTATTTATCAATTTAACTCTAGAATTAAAGGATATACAACGAGAAACAACGTTTGACAACCTTTAAACAGTTTTAATAACTATCTCAAAAATTATCGCTCTGATGCAAACAACTGACGAGTTATCTACTTAAATATGATGAACAAAACGACTTACGTATTTTAAACATGCTAACCTTTAGCCCGGTAAGCAAATTAAAAAAAAAACGCAATATGTAGGCTACACGAGAACGGAGACGTCGAGTAACCAAAACAAATGCGTTAAACAAATTCGTACACGTTATTTATCAATTTAACTCTAGAATTAAAGGATATACAACGAGAAACAACGTTTGACAACCTTTAAACAGTTTTAATAACTATCTAAAAAATTGTCGCTCTGATGCAAACAACTGATGAGTTATCTACTTAAATTTGATGAACAAAACGACTTACGTATTTTAAACATGCTAACCTTTAGCCCGGTAAGCAAATTAAAAAAAAAACGCAATATGCAGGCTACACGAGAACGGAGACGTCGAGTAACCAAAACAAATGCGTTAAACAAATTCGTACACGTTATTTATCAATTTAACTCTAGAATTAAAGGATATACAACGAGAAACAACGTTTGACAACTTTTAAACAGTTTTAATAACTATCTCAAAAATTATCGCTCTGATGCAAACAACTGATGAGTTATCTACTTAAATTTGATGAACAAAACGACTTACGTATTTTAAACATGCTAACCTTTAGCCCGGTAAGCAAATTAAAAAAAAAAACGCAATATGTAGGCTACACGAGAACGGAGACGTCGAGTAACCAAAACAAATGCGTTAAACAAATTCGTACACGTTATTTATCAATTTAACTCTAGAATTAAAGGATATACAACGAGAAACAACGTTTGACAACCTTTAAACAGTTTTAATAACTATCTCAAAAATTATCGCTCTGATGCAAACAAGTGATGAGTTATCTACTTAAATTTGATGAACAAAACGACTTACGTATTTTAAACATGCTAACCTTTAGCCCGTAAGCAAATTAAAAAAAAAACGCAATATGTAGGCTACACGAGAACGGAGACGTCGAGTAACCAAAACAAATGCGTTAAACAAATTCGTACACGTTATTTATCAATTTAACTCTAGAATTAAAGGATATACAACGAGAAACAACGTTTGACAACCTTTAAACAGTTTTAATAACTATCTCAAAAATTATCGCTCTGATGCAAACAAGTGATGAGTTATCTACTTAAATTTGATGAACAAAACGACTTACGTATTTTAAACATGCTAACCTTTAGCCCGTAAGCAAATTAAAAAAAAAAAGCAATATGTAGGCTACACGAGAACGGAGACGTCGAGTAACCAAAACAAATGCGTTAAACAAATTCGTACACGTTATTTATCAATTTAACTCTAGAATTAAAGGATATACAACGAGAAACAACGTTTGACAACCTTTAAACAGTTTTAATAACTATCTCAAAAATTATCGCTCTGATGCAAACAACTGATGAGATATCTACTTAAATTTGATGAACAAAACGACTTACGTATTTTAAACATGCTAACCTTTAGCCCGGTAAGCAAATTAAAAAAAAACGCAATATGTAGGCTACACGAGAACGGAGACGTCGAGTAACCAAAACAAATGCGTTAAACAAATTCGTACACGTTATTTATCAATTTAACTCTAGAATTAAAGGATATACAACGAGAAACAACGTTTGACAACCTTTAAACAGTTTTAATAACTATCTCAAAAATTGTCGCTCTGATGCAAACAACTGATGAGTTATCTACTTAAATTTGATGAACAAAACGACTTACGTATTTTAAACATGCTAACCTTTAGCCCGGTAAGCAAATTAAAAAAAAAACGCAATATGTAGGCTACACGAGAACGGAGACGTCGAGTAACCAAAACAAATGCGTTAAACAAATTCGCACACGTTATTTATCAATTTAGCTCTAGAATTAAAGGATATACAACGAGAAACAACGTTTGACAACCTTTAAACAGTTTTAATAACTATCTCAAAAATTGTCGCTCTGATGCAAACAACTGATGAGTTATATACTTAAATTTGATAAACAAAACGACTTACGTATTTTAAACATGCTAACCTTTAGCCCGGTAAGCAAATTAAAAAAAAAAACGCAATATGTAGGCTACACGAGAACGGAGACGTCGAGTAACCAAAACAAATGCGTTAAACAAATTCGTACACGTTATTTATCAATTTAACTCTAGAATTAAAGGATATACAACGAGAAACAACGTTTGACAACCTTTAAACAGTTTTAATAACTATCTCAAAAATTGTCGCTCTGATGCAAACAACTGATGAGTTATATACTTAAATTTGATAAACAAAACGACTTACGTATTTTAAACATGCTAACCTTTAGCCCGGTAAGCAAATTAAAAAAAAAAACGCAATATGTAGGCTACACGAGAACGGAGACGTCGAGTAACCAAAACAAATGCGTTAAACAAATTCGTACACGTTATTTATCAATTTAACTCTAGAATTAAAGGATATACAACGAGAAACAACGTTTGACAACCTTTAAACAGTTTTAATAACTATCTCAAAAATTATCGCTCTGATGCAAACAACTGATGAGTTATATACTTAAATATTTTGAACAAAACGACTTACGTATTTTAAACATGCTAACCTTTAGCCCGGTAAGCAAATTAAAAAAAAAACGCAATATGTAGGCTACACGAGAACGGAGACGTCGAGTAACCAAAACAAATGCGTTAAACAAATTCGTACACGTTATTTATCAATTTAACTCTAGAATTAAAGGATATACAACGAGAAACAACGTTTGACAACCTTTAAACAGTTTTAATAACTATCTCAAAAATTATCGCTCTGATGCAAACAACTGATGAGTTATCTACTTAAATTTGATGAACAAAACGACTTACGAATTTTAAACATGCTAACCTTTAGCCCGGTAAGCAAATTAAAAAAAAACGCAATATGTAGGCTACACGAGAACGGAGACGTCGAGTAACCAAAACAAATGCGTTAAACAAATTCGTACACGTTATTTATCAATTTAACTCTAGAATTAAAGGATATACAACGAGAAACAACGTTTGACAACCTTTAAACAGTTTTAATAACTATCTCAAAAATTATCGCTCTGATGCAAACAACTGACGAGTTATCTACTTAAATATGATGAACAAAACGACTTACGTATTTTAAACATGCTAACCTTTAGCCCGGTAAGCAAATTAAAAAAAAAACGCAATATGTAGGCTACACGAGAACGGAGACGTCGAGTAACCAAAACAAATGCGTTAAACAAATTCGTACACGTTATTTATCAATTTAACTCTAGAATTAAAGGATATACAACGAGAAACAACGTTTGACAACCTTTAAACAGTTTTAATAACTATCTAAAAAATTGTCGCTCTGATGCAAACAACTGATGAGTTATCTACTTAAATTTGATGAACAAAACGACTTACGTATTTTAAACATGCTAACCTTTAGCCCGGTAAGCAAATTAAAAAAAAAACGCAATATGCAGGCTACACGAGAACGGAGACGTCGAGTAACCAAAACAAATGCGTTAAACAAATTCGTACACGTTATTTATCAATTTAACTCTAGAATTAAAGGATATACAACGAGAAACAACGTTTGACAACTTTTAAACAGTTTTAATAACTATCTCAAAAATTATCGCTCTGATGCAAACAACTGATGAGTTATCTACTTAAATTTGATGAACAAAACGACTTACGTATTTTAAACATGCTAACCTTTAGCCCGGTAAGCAAATTAAAAAAAAAAACGCAATATGTAGGCTACACGAGAACGGAGACGTCGAGTAACCAAAACAAATGCGTTAAACAAATTCGTACACGTTATTTATCAATTTAACTCTAGAATTAAAGGATATACAACGAGAAACAACGTTTGACAACCTTTAAACAGTTTTAATAACTATCTCAAAAATTATCGCTCTGATGCAAACAAGTGATGAGTTATCTACTTAAATTTGATGAACAAAACGACTTACGTATTTTAAACATGCTAACCTTTAGCCCGTAAGCAAATTAAAAAAAAAACGCAATATGTAGGCTACACGAGAACGGAGACGTCGAGTAACCAAAACAAATGCGTTAAACAAATTCGTACACGTTATTTATCAATTTAACTCTAGAATTAAAGGATATACAACGAGAAACAACGTTTGACAACCTTTAAACAGTTTTAATAACTATCTCAAAAATTATCGCTCTGATGCAAACAAGTGATGAGTTATCTACTTAAATTTGATGAACAAAACGACTTACGTATTTTAAACATGCTAACCTTTAGCCCGTAAGCAAATTAAAAAAAAAAAGCAATATGTAGGCTACACGAGAACGGAGACGTCGAGTAACCAAAACAAATGCGTTAAACAAATTCGTACACGTTATTTATCAATTTAACTCTAGAATTAAAGGATATACAACGAGAAACAACGTTTGACAACCTTTAAACAGTTTTAATAACTATCTCAAAAATTATCGCTCTGATGCAAACAACTGATGAGATATCTACTTAAATTTGATGAACAAAACGACTTACGTATTTTAAACATGCTAACCTTTAGCCCGGTAAGCAAATTAAAAAAAAACGCAATATGTAGGCTACACGAGAACGGAGACGTCGAGTAACCAAAACAAATGCGTTAAACAAATTCGTACACGTTATTTATCAATTTAACTCTAGAATTAAAGGATATACAACGAGAAACAACGTTTGACAACCTTTAAACAGTTTTAATAACTATCTCAAAAATTGTCGCTCTGATGCAAACAACTGATGAGTTATCTACTTAAATTTGATGAACAAAACGACTTACGTATTTTAAACATGCTAACCTTTAGCCCGGTAAGCAAATTAAAAAAAAAACGCAATATGTAGGCTACACGAGAACGGAGACGTCGAGTAACCAAAACAAATGCGTTAAACAAATTCGCACACGTTATTTATCAATTTAGCTCTAGAATTAAAGGATATACAACGAGAAACAACGTTTGACAACCTTTAAACAGTTTTAATAACTATCTCAAAAATTGTCGCTCTGATGCAAACAACTGATGAGTTATATACTTAAATTTGATAAACAAAACGACTTACGTATTTTAAACATGCTAACCTTTAGCCCGGTAAGCAAATTAAAAAAAAAAACGCAATATGTAGGCTACACGAGAACGGAGACGTCGAGTAACCAAAACAAATGCGTTAAACAAATTCGTACACGTTATTTATCAATTTAACTCTAGAATTAAAGGATATACAACGAGAAACAACGTTTGACAACCTTTAAACAGTTTTAATAACTATCTCAAAAATTGTCGCTCTGATGCAAACAACTGATGAGTTATCTACTTAAATTTGTTGAACAAAACGACTTACGTATTTTAAACATGCTAACCTTTAGCCCGGTAAGCAAATTAAAAAAAAAAACGCAATATGTAGGCTACACGAGAACGGAGACGTCGAGTAACCAAAACAAATGCGTTAAACAAATTCGTACACGTTATTTATCAATTTAACTCTAGAATTAAAGGATATACAACGAGAAACAACGTTTGACAACCTTTAAACAGTTTTAATAACTATCTCAAAAATTATCGCTCTGATGCAAACAACTGATGAGTTATCTACTTAAATTTGATGAACAAAACGACTTACGTATTTTAAACATGCTAACCTTTAGCCCGGTAAGCAAATTAAAAAAAAAAACGCAATATGTAGGCTACACGAGAACGGAGACGTCGAGTAACCAAAACAAATACGTTAAACAAATTCGTACACGTTATTTATGAATTTAACTCTAGAATTAAAGGATATACAACGAGAAACAACGTTTGACAACCTTTAAACAGTTTTAATAACTATCTCAAAAATTGTCGCTCTGATGCAAACAACTGATGAGTTATCTACTTAAATTTGTTGAGCAAAACGACTTACGTATTTTAAACATGCTAACCTTTAGCCCGGTAAGCAAATTAAAAAAAACGCAATATGTAGGCTACACGAGAACGGAGACGTCGAGTAACCAAAACAAATGCGTTAAACAAATTCGTACACGTTATTTATCAATTTAACTCTAGAATTAAAGGATATACAACGAGAAACAACGTTTGACAACTTTTAAACAGTTTTAATAACTATCTCAAAAATTATCGCTCTGATGCAAACAACTGATGAGTTATCTACTTAAATTTGATGAACAAAACGACTTACGTATTTTAAACATGCTAACCTTTAGCCCGGTAAGCAAATTAAAAAAAAAACGCAATATGTAGGCTACACGAGAACGGAGACGTCGAGTAACCAAAACAAATGCGTTAAACAAATTCGTACACGTTATTTATCAATTTAACTCTAGAATTAAAGGATATACAACGAGAAACAACGTTTGACAACCTTTAAACAGTTTTAAAAACTATCTCAAAAATTATCGCTCTGATGCAAACAACTGATGAGTTATCTACTTAAATTTGATGAACAAAACGACTTACGTATTTTAAACATGCTAACCTTTAGCCCGGTAAGCAAATTAAAAAAAAACGCAATATGTAGGCTACACGAGAACGGAGACGTCGAGTAACCAAAACAAATGGGTTAAACAAATTCGTACACGTTATTTATCAATTTAACTCTAGAATTAAAGGATATACAACGAGAAACAACGTTTGACAACCTTTAAACAGTTTTAATAACTATCTCAAAAATTATCGCTCTGATGCAAACAACTGATGAGTTATCTACTTAAATTTGATGAACAAAACGACTTACGT
The DNA here is from genome assembly GCF_040869045.1 of Eurosta solidaginis. Taxonomy (NCBI): domain Eukaryota; kingdom Metazoa; phylum Arthropoda; class Insecta; order Diptera; family Tephritidae; genus Eurosta; species Eurosta solidaginis. Next base: position 332,267 of record NW_027136953.1, read on the forward strand.
ATTTTAAACATGCTAACTTTTAGCCCGGTAAGCAAATTAAAAAAAAAACGCAATATGTAGGCTACACGAGAACGGAGACGTCGAGTAACCAAAACAAATGCGTTAAACAAATTCGTACACGTTATTTATCAATTTAACTCTAGAATTAAAGGATATACAACGAGAAACAACGTTTGACAACCTTTAAACAGTTTTAATAACTATCTCAAAAATTGTCCCTCTGATGCGAACAACTGATGAGTTATCTACTTAAATTTGATGAACAAAACGACTTACGTATTCTAAACATGCTAACCTTTAGCCCGGTAAGCAAATTAAAAAAAAAAACGCAATATGTAGGCTACACGATAACGGAGACGTCGAGTAACCAAAACAAATGCGTTAAACAAATTCGTACACGTTATTTATCAATTTAACTCTAGAATTAAAGGATATACAACGAGAAACAACGTTTGACAACCTTTAAACAGTTTTAATAACTATCTCAAAAATTATCGCTCTGATGCAAACAACTGATGAGTTATTTACTTAAATTTGATGAACAAAACGACTTACGTATTTTAAACATCCTAACCTTTAGCCCGGTAAGCAAATTAAAAAAAAAAAACGCAATATGTAGGCTACACGTGAACGGAGACGTCGAGTAACCAAAACAAATGCGTTAAACAAATTCGTACACGTTTTTTATCAATTTAACTCTAGAATTAAAGGATATACAACGAGAAACAACGTTTGACAACCTTTAAACAGTTTTAATAACTATCTCAAAAATTATCGCTCTGATGCAAACAACTGATGAGTTATCTACTTAAATTTGATGAACAAAACGACTTACGTATTTTAAACATGCTAACCTTTAGCGCGGTAAGCAAATTAAAAAAAAAACGCAATATGTAGGCTACACGAGAACGGAGACGTCGAGTAACCAAAACAAATGCGTTAAACAAATTCGTACACGTTATTTATCAATTTAACTCTAGAATTAAAGGATATACAACGAGAAACAACGTTTGACAACCTTTAAACAGTTTTAATAACTATCTCAAAAATTGTCGCTCTGATGCAAACAACTGATGAGTTATCTACTTAAATTTGATGAACAAAACGACTTACGTATTTTAAACATGCTAACCTTTAGCCCGGTAAGCAAATTAAAAAAAAAAACGCAATATGTAGGCTACACGAGAACGGAGACGTCGAGTAACCAAAACAAATGCGTTAAACAAATTCGTACACGTTATTTATCAATTTGACTCTAGAATTAAAGGATATACAACGAGAAACAACGTTTGACAACCTTTAAACAGTTTTAATAACTATCTCAAAAATTGTCGCTCTGATGCAAACAACTGATGAGTTATTTACTTAAATTTGTTGAACAAAACGACTTACGTATTTTAAACATGCTAACCTTTAGCCCGGTAAGCAAATTAAAAAAAAAACGCAATATGTAGGCTACACGAGAACGGAGACGTCGAGTAACCAAAACAAATGCGTTAAACAAATTCGTACACGTTATTTATCAATTTAACCCTAGAATTAAAGGATATACAACGAGAAACAACGTTTGACAACCTTTAAACAGTTTTAATAACTATCTCAAAAATTATCGCTCTGATGCAAACAACTGAGGAGTTATCTACTTAAATTTGATGAACAAAACGACTTACGTATTTTAAACATGCTAACCTTTAGCCCGGTAAGCAAATTAAAAAAAAAACGCAATATGTAGGCTACACGAGAACGGAGACGTCGAGTAACCAAAACAAATGCGTTAAACAAATTCGTACACGTTATTTATCAATTTAACTCTAGAATTAAAGGATATACAACGAGAAACAACGTTTGACAACCTTTAAACAGGTTTAATAACTATCTCAAAAATTATCGTTCTGATGCAAACAACTGATGAGTTATCTACTTAAATTTGTTGAACAAAACGACTTACGTATTTTAAACATGCTAACCTTTAGCCCGGTAAGCAAATTAAAAAAAAAACGCAATATGTAGGCTACACGAGAACGGAGACGTCGAGTAACCAAAACAAATGCGTTAAACAAATTCGTACTCGTTATTTATCAATTTAACTCTAGAATTAAAGGATATACAACGAGAAACAACGTTTGACAACCTTTAAACAGTTTTAATAACTATCTCAAAAATTGTCGCTCTGATGCAAACAACTAATGAGTTATCTACCAAATTTGTTGAACAAAACGACTTACGTATTTTAAGCATGCTAACTTTTAGCCCGGTAAGCAAATTAAAAAAAAAAACGCAATATGTAGGCTACACGAGAACGGAGACGTCGAGTAACCAAAACAAATGCGTTAAACAAATTCGTACACGTTATTTATCAATTTAACTCTAGAATTAAAGGATATACAACGAGAAACAACGTTTGACAACCTTTAAACAGTTTTAATAACTATCTCAAAAATTATCGCTCTGATGCAAACAACTGATGAGTTATCTACTTAAATATGATGAACAAAACGACTTACGTATTTTAAACATGCTAACCTTTAGCCCGGTAAGCAAATTAAAAAAAAAACGCAATATGTAGGCTACACGAGAACGGAGACGTCGAGTAACCAAAACAAATGCGTTAAACAAATTCGTAGACGTTATTTATCAATTTAACTCTAGAATTAAAGGATATACAACGAGAAACAACGTTTGACAACCTTTAAACAGTTTTAATAACTATCTCAAAAATTGTCGCTCTGATGCAAACAACTGATGAGTTATCTACTTAAATTTGTTGAACAAAACGACTTACGTATTTTAAGCATGCTAACCTTTAGCCCGGTAAGCAAATTAAAAAAAAAACGCAATATGTAGGCTACACGAGAACGGAGACGTCGAGTAACCAAAACAAATGCGTTAAACAAATTCGTACACGTTATTTATCAATTTAACTCTAGAATTAAAGGATATACAACGAGAAACAACGTTTGACAACCTTTAAACAGTTTTAATAACTATCTCAAAAATTATCGCTCTGATGCAAACAACTGATGAGTTATCTACTTAAATTTGATGAACAAAACGACTTACGTATTTTAAACATGCTAACCTTTAGCCCGGTAAGCAAATTAAAAAAAAAAACACAATATGTAGGCTACACGAGAACGGAGACGTCGAGTAGCCAAAACAAATGCGTTAAACAAATTCGTACACGTTATTTATCAATTTAACTCTAGAATTAAAGGATATACAACGAGAAACAACGTTTGACAACCTTTAAACAGTTTTAATAACTATCTCAAAAATTGTCGCTCTGATGCAAACAACTGCTGAGTTATCTACTCAAATTTGTTGAACAAAACGACTTACGTATTTTAAACATGCTATCCTTTAGCCCGGTAAGCAAATTAAAAAAAAAACGCAATATGTAGGCTACACGAGAACGGAGACGTCGAGTAACCAAAACAAATGCGTTAAACAAACTCGTACACGTTATTTATCAATTTAACTCTAGAATTAAAGGATATACAACGAGAAACAACGTTTGACAACCTTTAAACGGTTTTAATAACTATCTCAAAAATTATCGCTCTGATGCAAACAACTGATGAGTTATCTACTTAAATTTGATGAACAAAACGACTTACGTATTTTAAATATGCTAACCTTTAGCCCGGTAAGCAAATTAAAAAAAAACGCAATATGTAGGCTACACGAGAACGGAGACGTCGAGTAACCAAAACAAATGCGTTAAACAAATTCGTACACGTTATTTATCAATTTAACTCTAGAATTAAAGGATATACAACGAGAAACAACGTTTGATAACCTTTAAACAGTTTTAATAACTATCTCAAAAATTATCGCTCTGATGCAAACAACTGATGAGTTATCTACTTAAATTTGATGAACAAAACGACTTACGTATTTTAAACATGCTAACCTTTAGCCCGGTAAGCAAATTAAAAAAAAAAAAACGCAATATGTAGGCTACACGAGAACGGAGACGTCGAGTAACCGAAACAAATGCGTTAAACAAATTCGTACACGTTATTTATCAATTTAACTCTAGAATTAAAGGATATACAACGAGAAACAACGTTTGACAACCTTTAACCAGTTTTAATAACTATCTCAAAAATTGTATCTCTGATGCAAACAACTGATGAGTTATCTACTTAAATTTGTTGAACAAAACGACTTACGTATTTTAAGCATGCTAACCTTTAGCCCGGTGAGCAAATTAAAAAAAAACGCAATATGTAGGCTACACGAGAAGGGAGACGTCGAATAACCAAAACAAATGCGTTAAACAAATTCGTACACGTTATTTATCAATTTAACTCTAGAATTAAAGGATATACAACGAGAAACAACGTTTGACAACCTTTAAACAGTTTTAATAACTATCTAAAAAATTATCGCTCTGATGCAAACAACTGATGAGTTATCTACTTAAATTTGATGAACAAAACGACTTACGTATTTTAAACATGCTAACCTTTAGCCCGGTAAGCAAATTAAAAAAAAAACACAATATGTAGGCTACACGAGAACGGAGGCGTCGAGTAACCAAAACAAATGCGTTAAACAAATTCGTACACGTTATTTATCAATTTAACTCTAGAATTAAAGGATATACAACGAGAAACAACGTTTGACAACCTTTAAACAGTTTTAATAACTATCTCAAAAATTGTCGCTCTGATGCAAACAACTGCTGAGTTATCTACTCAAATTTGTTGAACAAAACGACTTACGTATTTTAAACATGCTAACCTTTAGCCCGGTAAGCAAATTAAAAAAAAACGCAATATGTAGGCTACACGAGAACGGAGACGTCGAGTAATCAAAACAAATGCGTTAGACAAACTCGTACACGTTATTTATCAATTTAACTCTGGAATTAAAGGATATACAACGAGAAACAACGTTTGACAACCTTTAAACAGTTTTAATAACTATCTCAAAAATTATTGCTCTGATGCAAACAACTGATGAGTTATCTACTTAAATTTGATGAACAAAACGACTTACGTATTTTAAATATGCTAACTTTTAGCCCGGTAAGCAAATTAAAAAAAACACAATATGTAGGCTACACGAGAACGGAGACGTCGAGTAACCAAAACAAATGCGTTAAACAAATTCGTACACGTTATTTATCAATTTAACTCTAGAATTAAAGGATATACAACGAGAAACAACGTTTGACAAGCTTTAAACAGTTTTAATAACTATCTCAAAAATTATCGCTCTGATGCAAACAACTGATGAGTTATCTACTTAAATTTGATGAACAAAACGACTTACGTATTTTAAACATGCTAACCTTTAGCCCGGTAAGCAAATTAAAAAAAAAACGCAATATGTAGGCTACACGAGAACGGAGACGTCGAGTAACCAAAATAAATGCGTTAAACAAATTCGTACATGTTATTTATCAATTTAACTCTAGAATTAAAGGATATACAACGAGAAACAACGTTTGACAACCTTTAAACAGTTTTAATAACTATCTCAAAAATTGTCGCTCTGATGCAAACAACTGATAAGTTATCTACTTAAATTTGTTGAACAAAACGACTTACGTATTTTAAACATGCTAACCTTTAGCCCGGTAAGCAAATTAAAAAAAAAAACGCAATATGTAGGCTACACGAGAACGGAGACGTCGAGTAACCAAAACAAATGCGTTAAACAAATTCGTACACGTTATTTATCAATATAACTCTAGAATTAAAGGATATACAACGAGAAACAACGTTTGACAACCTTTAAACAGTTTTAATAACTATCTCAAAAATTATCGCTCTGATGCAAACAACTGATGAGTTATCTACTTAAATTTGATGAACAAAACGACTTACGTATTTTAGACATGCTAACCTTTAGCCCGGTAAGCAAATTAAAAAAAAAACGCAATATGTATGCTACACGAGAACGGAGACGTCGAGTAACCAAAACAAATGCGTTAAACAAATTCGTACACGTTATTTATCAATTTAACTCTAGAATTAAAGGATATACAACGAGAAACAACGTTTGACAACCTTTAAACAGTTTTAAAAACTATCTCAAAAATTATCGCTCTGATGCAAACAACTGAGGAGTTATCTACTTAAATTTGATGAACAAAACGACTTACGTATTTTAAACATGCTAACCTTTAGCCCGGTAAGCAAATTAAAAAAAAAACGCAATATGTAGGCTACACGAGAACGGAGACGTCGAGTAACCAAAACAAATGCGTTAAACAAATTCGTACACGTTATTTATCAATTTAACTCTAGAATTAAAGGATATACAACGAGAAACAACGTTTGACAACCTTTAAACAGTTTTAATAACTATCTCAAAAATTATCGTTCTGATGCAAACAACTGATGAGTTATCTACTTAAATTTGTTGAACAAAACGACTTACGTATTTTAAACATGCTAACCTTTAGCCCGGTAAGCAAATTAAAAAAAAACGCAATATGTAGGCTACACGAGAACGGAGACGTCGAGTAACCAAAACAAATGCGTTAAACAAATTCGTACTCGTTATTTATCAATTTAACTCTAGAATTAAAGGATATACAACGAGAAACAACGTTTGACAACCTTTAAACAGTTTTAATAACTATCTCAAAAATTGTCGCTCTGATGCAAACAACTGATGAGTTATCTACTCAAATTTGTTGAACAAAACGACTTACGTATTTTAAGCATGCTAACCTTTAGCCCGGTAAGCAAATTAAAAAAAAAAACGCAATATGTAGGCTACACGAGAACGGAGACGTCGAGTAACCAAAACAAATGCGTTAAACAAATTCGTACACGTTATTTATCAATTTAACTCTAGAATTAAAGGATATACAACGAGAAACAACGTTTGACAATCTTTAAACAGTTTTAATAACTATCTCAAAAATTATCGCTCTGATGCAAACAACTGATGAGTTATCTACTTAAATATGATGAACAAAACGACTTACGTATTTTAAACATGCTAACCTTTAGCCCGGTAAGCAAATTAAAAAAAAAACGCAATATGTAGGCTACACGAGAACGGAGACGTCGAGTAACCAAAACAAATGCGTTAAACAAATTCGTACACGTTATTTATCAATTTAACTCTAGAATTAAAGGATATACAACGAGAAACAACGTTTGACAACCTTTAAACAGTTTTAATAACTATCTCAAAAATTATCGCTCTGATGCAAACAACTGATGAGTTATCTACTTAAATATGATGAACAAAACGACTTACGTATTTTAAACATGCTAACCTTTAGCCCGGTAAGCAAATTAAAAAAAAACGCAATATGTAGGCTACACGAGAACGGAGACGTCGAGTAACCAAAACAAATGCGTTAAACAAATACGTACACGTTATTTATCAATTTAACTCTAGAATTAAAGGATATACAACGAGAAACAACGTTTGACAACCTTTAAACAGTTTTAATAACTATCTCAAAAATTATCGCTCTGATGCAAACAACTGATGAGTTATCTACTTAAATTTGATGAACAAAACGACTTACGTATTTTAAACATGCTAACCTTTAGCCCGGTAAGCAAATTAAAAAAAAAACGCAATATGTGGGCTACACGAGAACGGAGACGTCGAGTAACCAAAACAAATGCGTTAAACAAATTCGTACACGTTATTTATCAATTTAACTCTAGAATTAAAGGATATACAACGAGAAACAACGTTTGACAACCTTTAAACAGTTTTAATAACTATCTCAAAAATTATCGCTCTGATGCAAACAACTGATGAGTTATCTACTTAAATATGATGAACAAAACGACTTACGTATTTTAAACATGCTAACCTTTAGCCCGGTAAGCAAATTAAAAAAAAAACGCAATATGTAGGCTACACGAGAACGGAGACGTCGAGTAACCAAAACAAATGCGTTAAACAAATTCGTACACGTTATTTATCAATTTAACTCTAGAATTAAAGGATATACAACGAGAAACAACGTTTGACAACCTTTAAACAGTTTTAATAACTATCTCAAAAATTGTCGCTCTGATGCAAACAACTGATGAGTTATCTACTTAAATTTGTTGAACAAAACGACTTACGTATTTTAAGCATGCTAACCTTTAGCCCGGTAAGCAAATTAAAAAAAAAACGCAATATGTAGGCTACACGAGAACGGAGACGTCGAGTAACCAAAACAAATGCGTTAAACAAATTCGTACACGTTATTTATCAATTTAACTCTAGAATTAAAGGATATACAACGAGAAACAACGTTTGACAACCTTTAAACAGTTTTAATAACTATCTCAAAAATTATCGCTCTGATGCAAACAACTGATGAGTTATCTACTTAAATTTGATGAACAAAACGACTTACGTATTTTAAACATGCTAACCTTTAGCCCGGTAAGCAAATTTAAAAAAAAACACAATATGTAGGCTACACGAGAACGGAGACGTCGAGTAACCAAAACAAATGCGTTAAACAAATTCGTACACGTTATTTATCAATTTAACTCTAGAATTAAAGGATATACAACGAGAAACAACGTTTGACAACCTTTAAACAGTTTTAATAACTATCTCAAAAATTGTCGCTCTGATGCAAACAACTGCTGAGTTATCTACTCAAATTTGTTGAACAAAACGACTTACGTATTTTAAACATGCTAACCTTTAGCCCGGTAAGCAAATTAAAAAAAAAACGCAATATGTAGGCTACACGAGAACGGAGACGTCGAGTAACCAAAACAAATGCGTTAAACAAACTCGTACACGTTATTTATCAATTTAACTCTAGAATTAAAGGATATACAACGAGAAACAACGTTTGACAACCTTTAAACAGTTTTAATAACTATCTCAAAAATTATCGCTCTGATGCAAACAACTGATGAGTTATCTACTTAAATTTGATGAACAAAACGACTTATGTATTTTAAATATGCTAACCTTTAGCCCGGTAAACAAATTAAAAAAAAAACGCAATATGTAGGCTACACGAGAACGGAGACGTCGAGTAACCTAAACAAATGCGTTAAACAAATTCGTACACGTTATTTATCAATTTAACTCTAGAATTAAAGGATATACAACGAGAAACAACGTTTGACAACCTTTAAACAGTTTTAATAACTATCTCAAAAATTATCGCTCTGATGCAAACAACTGATGAGTTATCTACTTAAATTTGATGAACAAAACGACTTACGTATTTTAAACATGCTAACCTTTAGCCCGGTAAGCAAATTAAAAAAAAAAAACGCAATATGTAGGCTACACGAGAACGGAGACGTCGAGTAACCAAAACAAATGCGTTAAACAAATTCGTACACGTTATTTATCAATTTAACTCTAGAATTAAAGGATATACAACGAGAAACAACGTTTGACAACCTTTAACCAGTTTTAATAACTATCTCAAAAATTGTATCTCTGATGCAAACAACTGATGAGTTATCTACTTAAATTTGTTGAACAAAACGACTTACGTATTTTAAGCATGCTAACCTTTAGCCCGGTAAGCAAATTTAAAAAAAACGCAATATGTAGGCTACACGAGAACGGAGACGTCGAGTAACCAAAACAAATGCGTTAAACAAATTTGTACACGTTATTTATCAATTTAACTCTAGAATTAAAGGATATACAACGAGAAACAACGTTTGACAACCTTTAAACAGTTTTAATAACTATCTAAAAAATTATCGCTCTGATGCAAACAACTGATGAGTTATCTACTTAAATTTGATGAACAAAACGACTTACGTATTTTAAACATGCTAACCTTTAGCCCGGTAAGCAAATTAAAAAAAAAACACAATATGTAGGCTACACGAGAACGGAGGCGTCGAGTAACCAAAACAAATGCGTTAAACAAATTCGTACACGTTATTTATCAATTTAACTCTAGAATTAAAGGATATACAACGAGAAACAACGTTTGACAACCTTTAAACAGTTTTAATAACTATCTCAAAAATTGTCGCTCTGATGCAAACAACTGCTGAGTTATCTACTCAAATTTGTTGAACAAAACGACTTACGTATTTTAAACATGCTAACCTTTAGCCCGGTAAGCAAATTAAAAAAAAACGCAATATGTAGGCTACACGAGAACGGAGACGTCGAGTAATCAAAACAAATGCGTTAAACAAACTCGTACACGTTATTTATCAATTTAACTCTAGAATTAAAGGATATACAACGAGAAACAACGTTTGACAACCTTTAAACAGTTTTAATAACTATCTCAAAAATTATTGCTCTGATGCAAACAACTGATGAGTTATCTACTTAAATTTGATGAACAAAACGACTTACGTATTTTAAATATGCTAACCTTTAGCTCGGTAAGCAAATTAAAAAAAACACAATATGTAGGCTACACGAGAACGGAGACGTCGAGTAACCAAAACAAATGCGTTAAACAAATTCGTACACGTTATTTATCAATTTAACTCTAGAATTAAAGGATATACAACGAGAAACAACGTTTGACAAGCTTTAAACAGTTTTAATAACTATCTCAAAAATTATCGCTCTGATGCAAACAACTGATGAGTTATCTACTTAAATTTGATGAACAAAACGACTTACGTATTTTAAACATGCTAACCTTTAGCCCGGTAAGCAAATTAAAAAAAAAACGCAATATGTAGGCTACACGAGAACGGAGACATCGAGTAACCAAAATAAATGCGTTAAACAAATTCGTACACGTTATTTATCAATTTAACTCTAGAATTAAAGGATATACAACGAGAAACAACGTTTGACAACCTTTAAACAGTTTTAATAACTATCTCAAAAATTGTCGCTCTGATGCAAACAACTGATAAGTTATCTACTTAAATTTGTTGAACAAAACGACTTACGTATTTTAAACATGCTAACCTTTAGCCCGGTAAGCAAATTAAAAAAAAAACGCAATATGTAGGCTACACGAGAACGGAGACGTCGAGTAACCAAAACAAATGCGTTAAACAAATTCGTACACGTTATTTATCAATATAACTCTAGAATTAAAGGATATACAACGAGAAACAACGTTTGACAACCTTTAAACAGTTTTAATAACTATCTCAAAAATTATCGCTCTGATGCAAACAACTGATGAGTTATCTACTTAAATTTGATGAACAAAACGACTTACGTATTTTAAACATGCTAACCTTTAGCCCGGTAAGCAAATTAAAAAAAAAACGCAATATGTAGGCTACACGAGAACGGAGACGTCGAGTAACCAAAACAAATGCGTTAAACAAATTCGTACACGTTATTTATCAATTTAACTCTAGAATTAAAGGATATACAACGAGAAACAACGTTTGACAACCTTTAAACAGTTTTAATAACTAACCCAAAAATTGTCGCTCTGATGCAAACAACTGATGAGTTATCTACTTAAATTTGTTGAACAAAACGACTTACGTATTTTAAACATGCTAACCTTTAGCCCGGTAAGCAAATTAAAAAAAAAACGCAATATGTAGGCTACACGAGAACGGAGACGTCGAGTAACCAAAACAAATGCGTTAAACAAATTCGTACACGTTATTTATCAATTTAACTCTAGAATTAAAGGATATACAACGAGAAACAACGTTTGACAACCTTTAAACAGTTTTAATAACTATCTCAAAAATTATCGCTCTGATGCAAACAACTGATGAGTTATCTACTTAAATTTGATGAACAAAACGACTTACGTATTTTAAACATGCTAACCTTTAGCCCGGTAAGCAAATTAAAAAAAAAACGCAATATGTAGGCTACACGAGAACGGAGACGTCGAGTAACCAAAACAAATGCGTTAAACAAATTCGTACACGTTATTTATCAATTTAACTCTAGAATTAAAGGATATACAACGAGAAACAACGTTTGACAACCTTTAACCAGTTTTAATAACTATCTCAAAAATTGTCGCTCTGATGCAAACAACTGATGAGTTATCTACTTAAATTTGTTGAACAAAACGACTTACGTATTTTAAGCATGCTAACCTTTAGCCCGGTAAGCAAATTAAAAAAAAAACGCAATATGTAGGCTACACGAGAACGGAGACGTCGAGTAACCAAAACAAATGCGTTAAACAAATTCGTACACGTTATTTATCAATTTAACTCTAGAATTAAAGGATATACAACGAGAAACAACGTTTGACAACCTTTAAACAGTTTTAATAACTATCTCAAAAATTATCGCTCTGATGCAAACAACTGATGAGTTATCTACTTAAATTTGATGAACAAAACGACTTACGTATTTTAAACATGCTAACCTTTAGCCCGGTAAGCAAATTAAAAAAAAAACACAATATGTAGGCTACACGAGAACGGAGACGTCGAGTAACCAAAACAAATGCGTTAAACAAATTCGTACACGTTATTTATCAATTTAACTCTAGAATTAAAGGATATACAACGAGAAACAACGTTTGACAACCTTTAAACAGTTTTAATAACTATCTCAAAAATTGTCGCTCTGATGCAAACAACTGCTGAGTTATCTACTCAAATTTGTTGAACAAAACGATTTACGTATTTTAAACATGCTAACCTTTAGCCCGGTAAGCAAATTAAAAAAAAAACGCAATATGTAGGCTACACGAGAACGGAGACGTCGAGTAACCAAAACAAATGCGTTAAACAAACTCGTACACGTTATTTATCAATTTAACTCTAGAATTAAAGGATATACAACGAGAAACAACGTTTGACAACCTTTAAACAGTTTTAATAACTATCTCAAAAATTATCGCTCTGATGCAAACAACTGATGAGTTATCTACTTAAATTTGATGAACAAAACGACTTACGTATTTTAAATATGCTAACCTTTAGCCCGGTAAGCAAATTAAAAAAAAAAACGCAATATGTAGGCTACACGAGAACGGAGACGTCGAGTAACCAAAACAAATGCGTTAAACAAATTCGTACACGTTATTTATCAATTTAACTCTAGAATTAAAGGATATACAACGAGAAACAACGTTTGACAACCTTTAAACAGTTTTAATAACTATCTCAAAAATTATCTCTCTGATGCAAACAACTGATGAGTTATCTACTTAAATTTGATGAACAAAACGACTTACGTATTTTAAACATGCTAACCTTTAGCCCGGTAAGCAAATTAAAAAAAAAAACGCAATATGAAGGCTACACGAGAACGGAGACGTCGAGTAACCAAAACAAATGCGTTAAACAAATTCGTACACGTTATTTATCAATTTAACTCTAGAATTAAAGGATATACAACGAGAAACAACGTTTGACAACCTTTAAACAGTTTTAATAACTATCTCAAAAATTATCGCTCTGATGCAAACAACTGATGAGTTATCTACTTAAATATGATGAACAAAACGACTTACGTATTTTAAACATGCTAACCTTTAGCCCGGTAAGCAAATTAAAAAAAAAACGCAATATGTAGGCTACACGAGAACGGAGACGTCGAGTAACCAAAACAAATGCGGTAAACAAATTCGTACACGTTATTTATCAATTTAACTCTAGAATTAAAGGATATACAACGAGAAACAACGTTTGACAACCTTTAACCAGTTTTAATAACTATCTCAAAAATTGTCGCTCTGATGCAAACAACTGATGAGTTATCTACTTAAATTTGTTGAACAAAACGACTTACGTATTTTAAGCATGCTAACCTTTAGCCCGGTAAGCAAATTAAAAAAAAAACGCAATATGTAGGCTACACGAGAACGGAGACGTCGAGTAACCAAAACAAATGCGTTAAACAAATTCGTACACGTTATTTATCAATCTAACTCTAGAATTAAAGGATATACAACGAGAAACAACGTTTGACAACCTTTAAACAGTTTTAATAACTATCTCAAAAATTATCGCTCTGATGCAAACAACTGATGAGTTATCTACTTAAATTTGATGAACAAAACGACTTACGTATTTTAAACATGCTAACCTTTAGCCCGGTAAGCAAATTAAAAAAAAAAACGCAATATGTAGGCTACACGAGAACGGAGACGTCGAGTAACCAAAACAAATGCGTTAAACAAATTCGTACACGTTATTTATCAATTTAACTCTGGAATTAAAGGATATACAACGAGAAACAACGTTTGACAACCTTTAAACAGTTTTAATAACTATCTCAAAAATTATCGCTCTGATGCAAACAACTGATGAGTTATCTACTTAAATATGATGAACAAAACGACTTACGTATTTTAAACATGCTAACCTTTAGCCCGGTAAGCAAATTAAAAAAAAAAAGCAATATGTAGGCTACACGAGAACGGAGACGTCGAGTAACCAAAACAAATGCGTTAAACAAATTCGTACACGTTATTTATCAATTTAATTCTAGAATTAAAGGATATACAACGAGAAACAACGTTTGACAACCTTTAACCAGTTTTAATAACTATCTCAAAAATTGTCGCTCTGATGCAAACAACTGATGAGTTATCTACTTAAATTTGTTGAACAAAACGACTTACGTATTTTAAGCATGCTAACCTTTAGCCCGGTAAGCAAATTAAAAAAAAACGCAATATGTAGGCTACACGAGAGCGGAGACGTCGAGTAACCAAAACAAATGCGTTAAACAAATTCGTACACGTTATTTATCAATTTAACTCTAGAATTAAAGGATATACAACGAGAAACAACGTTTGACAACCTTTAAACAGTTTTAATAACTATCTCAAAAATTATCGCTCTGATGCAAACAACTGATGAGTTATCTACTTAAATTTGATGAACAAAACGACTTACGTATTTTAAACATGCTAACCTTTAGCCCGGTAAACAAATTAAAAAAAAAAAAACGCAATATGTAGGCTACACGAGAACGGAGACGTCGAGTAACCAAAACAAATGCGTTAAACAAATTCGTACACGTTATTTATCAATTTAACTCTAGAATTAAAGGATATACAACGAGAAACAACGTTTGACAACCTTTAAACAGTTTTAATAACTATCTCAAAAATTATCGCTCTGATGCAAACAACTGATGAGTTATCTACTTAAATATGATGAACAAAACGACTTACGTATTTTAAACATGCTAACCTTTAGCCCGGTAAGCAAATTAAAAAAAAAACGCAATATGTAGGCTACACGAGAACGGAGACGTCGAGTAACCAAAACAAATGCGTTAGACAAATTCGTACACGTTATTTATCAATTTAACTCTAGAATTAAAGGATATACAACGAGAAACAACGTTTGACAACCTTTAACCAGTTTTAATAACTATCTCAAAAATTGTCGCTCTGATGCAAACAACTGATGAGTTATCTACTTAAATTTGTTGAACAAAACGACTTACGTATTTTAAGCATGCTAACCTTTAGCCCGGTAAGCAAATTAAAAAAAAACGCAATATGTAGGCTACACGAGAACGGAGACGTCGAGTAACCAAAACAAATGCGTTAAACAAATTCGTACACGTTATTTATCAATTTAACTCTAGAATTAAAGGATATACAACGAGAAACAACGTTTGACAACCTTTAAACAGTTTTAATAACTATCTCAAAAATTATCGCTCTGATGCAAACAACTGATGAGTTATCTACTTAAATTTGATGAACAAAACGACTTACGTATTTTAAACATGCTAACCTTTAGCCCGGTAAGCAAATTAAAAAAAAAACACAATATGTAGGCTACACGAGAACGGAGACGTCGAGTAACCAAAACAAATGCGTTAAACAAATTCGTACACGTTATTTATCAATTTAACTCTAGAATTAAAGGATATACAACGAGAAACAACGTTTGACAACCTTTAAACAGTTTTAATAACTATCTCAAAAATTATCGCTCTGATGCAAACAACTGATGAGTTATCTACTTAAATATGATGAACAAAACGACTTACGTATTTTAAACATGCTAACCTTTAGCCCGGTAAGCAAATTAAAAAAAAAAACACAATATGTAGGCTACACGAGAACGGAGACGTCGAGTAACCAAAACAAATGCGTTAAACAAATTCGTACACGTTATTTATCAATTTAACTCTAGAATTAAAGGATATACAACGAGAAACAACGTTTGACAACCTTTAAACAGTTTTAATAACTATCTCAAAAATTGTCGCTCTGATGCAAACAACTGCTGAGTTATCTACTCAAATTTGTTGAACAAAACGATTTACGTATTTTAAACATGCTAACCTTTAGCCCGGTAAGCAAATTAAAAAAAAAACGCAATATGTAGGCTACACGAGAACGGAGACGTCGAGTAACCAAAACAAATGCGTTAAACAAACTCGTACACGTTATTTATCAATTTAACTCTAGAATTAAAGGATATACAACGAGAAACAACGTTTGACAACCTTTAAACAGTTTTAATAACTATCTCAAAAATTATCGCTCTGATGCAAACAACTGATGAGTTATCTACTTAAATTTGATGAACAAAACGACTTATGTATTTTAAATATGCTAACCTTTAGCCCGGTAAGCAAATTAAAAAAAAATTGCAATATGTAGGCTACACGAGAACGGAGACGTCGAGTAACCAAAACAAATGCGTTAAACAAATTCGTACACGTTATTTATCAATTTAACTCTAGAATTAAAGGATATACAACGAGAAACAACGTTTGACAACCTTTAAACAGTTTTAATAACTATCTCAAAAATTATCGCTCTGATGCAAACAACTGATGAGTTATCTACTTAAATTTGATGAACAAAACGACTTACGTATTTTAAACATGCTAACCTTTAGCCCGGTAAGCAAATTAAAAAAAAAAACGCAATATGTAGGCTACACGAGAACGGAGACGTCGAGTAACCAAAACAAATGCGTTAAACAAATTCGTACACGTTATTTATCAATTTAACTCTAGAATTAAAGGATATACAACGAGAAACAACGTTTGACAACCTTTAAACAGTTTTAATAACTATCTCAAAAATTATCGCTCTGATGCAAACAACTGATGAGTTATCTACTTAAATATGATGAACAAAACGACTTACGTATTTTAAACATGCTAACCTTTAGCCCGGTAAGCAAATTAAAAAAAAACGCAATATGTAGGCTACACGAGAACGGAGACGTCGAGTAACCAAAACAAATGCGTTAAACAAATTCGTACACGTTATTTATCAATTTAACTCTAGAATTAAAGGATATACAACGAGAAACAACGTTTGACAACCTTTAACCAGTTTTAATAACTATCTCAAAAATTGTCGCTCTGATGCAAACAACTGATGAGTTATCTACTTAAATTTGTTGAACAAAACGACTTACGTATTTTAAGCATGCTAACCTTTAGCCCGGTAAGCAAATTAAAAAAAACGCAATATGTAGGCTACACGAGAACGGAGACGTCGAGTAACCAAAACAAATGCGTTAAACAAATTCGTACACGTTATTTATCAATTTAACTCTAGAATTAAAGGATATACAACGAGAAACAACGTTTGACAGCCTTTAAACAGTTTTAATAACTATCTCAAAAATTATCGCTCTGATGCAAACAACTGATGAGTTATCTACTTAAATTTGATGAACAAAACGACTTACGTATTTTAAACATGCTAACCTTTAGCCCGGTAAGCAAATTAAAAAAAAAACACAATATGTAGGCTACACGAGAACGGAGACGTCGAGTAACCAAAACAAATGCGTTAAACAAATTCGTACACGTTATTTATCAATTTAACTCTAGAATTAAAGGATATACAACGAGAAACAACGTTTGACAACCTTTAAACAGTTTTAATAACTATCTCAAAAATTGTCGCTCTGATGCAAACAACTGCTGAGTTATCTACTCAAATTTGTTGAACAAAACGACTTACGTATTTTAAACATGCTAACCTTTAGCCCGGTAAGCAAATTAAAAAAAAAACGCAATATGTAGGCTACACGAGAACGGAGACGTCGAGTAACCAAAACAAATGCGTTAAACAAACTCGTACACGTTATTTATCAATTTAACTCTAGAATTAAAGGATATACAACGAGAAACAACGTTTGACAACCTTTAAACAGTTTTAATAACTATCTCAAAAATTGTCGCTCTGATGCAAACAACTGATGAGTTATCTACTTAAATTTGTTGAACAAAACGACTTACGTATTTTAAACATGCTAGCCTTTAGCCCGGTAAGCAAATTAAAAAAAAAACGCAATATGTAGGCTACACGAGAACGGAGACGTCGAGTAACCAAAACAAATGCGTTAAACAAATTCGTACACGTTATTTATCAATTTAACTCTAGAATTAAAGGATATAAAACGAGAAACAACGTTTGACAACCTTTAAACAGTTTTAATAACTATCTCAAAAATTGTCGCTCTGATGCCAACAACTGATGAGTTATCTACTCAAATTTGTTGAACAAAACGACTTACGTATTTTAAGCATGCTAACCTTTAGCCCGGTAAGCAAATTAAAAAAAAAACGCAATATGTAGGCTACACGAGAACGGAGACGTCGAGTAACCAAAACAAATGCGTTAAACAAATTCGTACACGTTATTTATCAATTTAACTCTAGAATTAAAGGATATACAACGAGAAACAACGTTTGACAACCTTTAAACAGTTTTAATAACTATCTCAAAAATTATCGCTCTGATGCAAACAACTGATGAGTTATCTACTTAAATATGATGAACAAAACGACTTACGTACTTTAAACATGCTAACCTTTAGCCCGGTAAGCAAATTAAAAAAAAAACGCAATATGTAGGCTACACGAGAACGGAGACGTCGAGTAACCAAAACAAATGCGTTAAACAAATTCGTACACGTTATTTATCAATTTAACTCTAGAATTAAAGGATATACAACGAGAAACAACGTTTGACAACCTTTAAACAGTTTTAATAACTATCTCAAAAATTATCGCTCTGATGCAAACAACTGATGAGTTATCTACTTAAATATGATGAACAAAACGACTTACGTATTTTAAACATGCTAACCTTTAGCCCGGTAAGCAAATTAAAAAAAAAACGCAATATGTAGGCTACACGAGAATGGAGACGTCGAGTAACCAAAACAAATGCGCTAAACAAATACGTACACGTTATTTATCAATTTAATTCTAGAATTAAAGGATATACAACGAGAAACAACGTTTGACAACCTTTAAACAGTTTTAATAACTATCTCAAAAATTATCGCTCTGATGCAAACAACTGATGAGTTATCTACTTAACTTTGATGAACAAAACGACTTACGTATTTTAAACATGCTAACCTTTAGCCCGGTAAGCAAATTAAAAAAAAACGCAATATGTGGGCTACACGAGAACGGAGACGTCGAGTAACCAAAACAAATGCGTTAAACAAATTCGTACACGTTATTTATCAATTTAACTCTAGAATTAAAGGATATACAACGAGAAACAACGTTTGACAACCTTTAAACAGTTTTAATAACTATCTCAAAAATTATCCCTCTGATGCAAACAACTGATGAGTTATCTACTTAAATATGATGAACAAAACGACTTCCGTATTTTAAACATGCTAACCTTTAGCCCGTTAAGCAAATTAAAAAAAAAAACGCAATATGTAGGCTACACGAGAACGGAGACGTCGAGTAACCAAAACAAATGCGTTAAACAAATTCGTACACGTTATTTATCAATTTAACTCTAGAATTAAAGGATATACAACGAGAAACAACGTTTGACAACCTTTAAACAGTTTTAATAACTATCTCAAAAATTATCGCTCTGATGCAAACAACTGATGAGTTATCTACTTAAATTTGATGAACAAAACGACTTACGTATTTTAAACATGCTAACCTTTAGCCCGGTAAGCAAATTAAAAAAAAAACCCAATATGTGGGCTACACGAGAACGGAGACGTCGAGTAACCAAAACAAATGCGTTAAACAAATTCGTACACGTTATTTATCAATTTAACTCTAGAATTAAAGGATATACAACGAGAAACAACGTTTGACAACCTTTAAACAGTTTTAATAACTATCTCAAAAATTATCGCTCTGATGCAAACAACTGATGAGTTATCTACTTAAATATGATGAACAAAACAACTTACGTATTTTAAACATGCTAACCTTTAGCCCGGTAAGCAAATTAAAAAAAAAACGCAATATGTAGGCTACACGAGAAGGGAGACGTCGAGTAACCAAAACAAATGCGTTAAACAAATTCGTACACGTTATTTATCAATTTAACTCTAGAATTAAAGGATATACAACGAGAAACAACGTTTGACAACCTTTAAGCAGTTTTAATAACTATCTCAAAAATTATCGCTCTGATGCAAACAACTGATGAGTTATCTACTTAAATATGATGAACAAAACGACTTACGTATTTTAAACATGCTAACCTTTAGCCCGGTAAGCAAATTAAAAAAAAAACGCAATATGTAGGCTACACGAGAACGGAGACGTCGAGTAACCAAAACAAATGCGTTAAACAAATTCGTACACGTTATTTATCAATTTAACTCTAGAATTAAAGTATATACAACGAGAAACAACGTTTGACAACCTTTAAACAGTTTTAATAACTATCTCAAAAATTGTCGCTCTGATGCAAACAACTGATGAGTTATCTACTTAAATTTGTTGAACGAAACGACTTACGTATTTTAAGCATGCTAGCCTTTAGCCCGGTAAGCAAATTTAAAAAAAAACGCAATATGTAGGCTACACGAGACGTCGAGTAACCAAAACAAATGCGCTAAACAAATTCGTACACGTTATTTATCAATTTAACTCTAGAATTGAAGGATATACAACGAGAAACAACGTTTGACAACCTTTAAACAGTTTTAATAACTATCTCAAAAATTATCGCTCTGATGCAAACAACTGATGAGTTATCTACTTAAATTTGATGAACAAAACGACTTACGTATTTTAAACATGCTAACCTTTAGCCCGGTAAGCAAATTAAAAAAAAAACACAATATGTAGGCTACACGAGAACGGAGACGTCGAGTAACCAAAACAAATGCGTTAAACAAATTCGTACACGTTATTTATCAATTTAACTCTAGAATTAAAGGATATACAACGAGAAACAACGTTTGACAACCTTTAAACAGTTTTAATAACTATCTCAAAAATTGTCGCTCTGATGCAAACAACTGATGAGTTATCTACTTAAATTTGTTGAACAAAACGACTTACATATTTTAAGCATGCTAACCTTTAGCCCGGTAAGCAAATTAAAAAAAAACGCAATATGTAGGCTACACGAGAACGGAGACGTCGAGTAACCAAAACAAATGCGTTAAACAAATTCGTACACGTTATTTATCAATTTAACTCTAGAATTAAAGGATATACAACGAGAAACAACGTTTGACAACCTTTAAACAGTTTTAATAACTATCTCAAAAATTGTCGCTCTGATGCAAACAACTGATGAGTTATCTACTTAAATTTGTTGAACAAAACGACTTACGTATTTTAAACATGCTAACCTTTAGCCCGGTAAGCAAATTAAAAAAAAAACGCAATATGTAGGCTACACGAGAACGGAGACGTCGAGTAACCAACACAAATGCGTTAAACAAATTCGTACACGTTATTTATCAATTTAACTCTAGAATTAAAGGATATACAACGAGAAACAACGTTTGACAACCTTTAAACAGTTTTAATAACTATCTCAAAAATTGTCGCTCTGATGCAAACAACTGATGAGTTATCTACTTAAATATGATGAACAAAACGACTTACGTATTTTAAACATGCTAACCTTTAGCCCGGTAAGCAAATTAAAAAAAAAACGCAATATGTAGGCTACACGAGAACGGAGACGTCGAGTAACCAAAACAAATGCGTTAGACAAATTCGTACACGTTATTTATCAATTTAACTCTAGAATTAAAGGATATACAACGAGAAACAACGTTTGACAACCTTTAAACAGTTTTAATAACTATCTCAAAAATTGTCGCTCTGATGCAAACAACTGATGAGTTATCTACTTAAATTTGTTGAACAAAACGACTTACGTATTTTAAGCATGCTAACCTTTAGCCCGGTAAGCAAATTAAAAAAAAAACGCAATATGTAGGCTACACGAGACGTCGAGTAACCAAAACAAATGCGTTAAACAAATTCGTACACGTTATTTATCAATTTAACTCTAGAATTGAAGGATATACAATGAGAAACAACGTTTGACAACCTTTAAACAGTTTTAATAACTATCTCAAAAATTATCGCTCTGATGCAAACAACTGATGAGTTATCTACTTAAATTTGATGAACAAAACGACTTACGTATTTTAAACATGCTAACCTTTAGCCCGGTAAGCAAATTAAAAAAAAAACACAATATGTAGGCTACACGAGAACGGAGACGTCGAGTAACCAAAACAAATGCGTTAAACAAATTCGTACACGTTATTTATCAATTTAACTCTAGAATTAAAGGATATACAACGAGAAACAACGTTTGACAACCTTTAAACAGTTTTAATAACTATCTCAAAAATTGTCGCTCTGATGCAAACAACTGATGAGTTATCTACTTAAATTTGTTGAACAAAACGACTTACATATTTTAAGCATGCTAACCTTTAGCCCGGTAAGCAAATTAAAAAAAAACGCAATATGTAGGCTACACGAGAACGGAGACGTCGAGTAACCAAAACAAATGCGTTAAACAAATTCGTACACGTTATTTATCAATTTAACTCTAGAATTAAAGGATATACAACGAGAAACAACGTTTGACAACCTTTAAACAGTTTTAATAACTATCTCAAAAATTGTCGCTCTGATGCAAACAACTGATGAGTTATCTACTTAAATTTGTTGAACAAAACGACTTACGTATTTTAAACATGCTAACCTTTAGCCCGGTAAGCAAATTAAAAAAAAAACGCAATATGTAGGCTACACGAGAACGGAGACGTAGAGTAACCAAAACAAATGCGTTAAACAAATTCGTACACGTTATTTATCAATTTAACTCTAGAATTAAAGGATATACAACGAGAAACAACGTTTGACAACCTTTAAACAGTTTTAATAACTATCTCAAAAATTGTCGCTCTGATGCAAACAACTGATGAGTTATCTACTTAAATATGATGAACAAAACGACTTACGTATTTTAAACATGCTAACCTTTAGCCCGGTAAGCAAATTAAAAAAAAAACGCAATATGTAGGCTACACGAGAACGGAGACGTCGAGTAACCAAAACAAATGCGTTAAACAAATTCGTACACGTTATTTATCAATTTAACTCTAGAATTAAAGGATATACAACGAGAAACAACGTTTGACGACCTTTAAACAGTTTTAATAACTATCTCAAAAATTATCGCTCTGATGCAAACAACTGATGAGTTATCTACTTAAATATGATGAACAAAACGACTTACGTATTTTAAACATGCTAACCTTTAGCCCGGTAAGCAAATTAAAAAAAAAACGCAATATGTAGGCTACACGAGAACGGAGACGTCGAGTAACCAAAACAAATGCGTTAAACAAATTCGTACACGTTATTTATCAATTTAACTCTAGAATTAAAGGATATACAACGAGAAGCAACGTTTGAAACCTTTAAACAGTTTTAATAACTATCTCAAAAATTATCGCTCTGATGCAAACAACTGATGAGTTATCTACTTAAATATGATGAACAAAACGACTTACGTATTTTAAACATGCTAACCTTTAGCCCGGTAAGCAAATTAAAAAAAAAACACAATATGTAGGCTACACGAGAACGGAGACGTCGAGTAACCAAAACAAATGCGTTAAACAAATTCGTACACGTTATTTATCAATTTAACTCTAGAATTAAAGGATATACAAGGAGAAACAACGTTTGACAACCTTTAAACAGTTTTAATAACTATCTCAAAAATTGTCGCTCTGATGCAAACAACTGATGAGTTATCTACTTAAATTTGTTGAACAAAACGACTTACGTATTTTAAGCATGCTAACCTTTAGCCCGGTAAGCAAATTAAAAAAAAAACGCAATATGTAGGCTACACGAGAACGGAGACGTCGAGTAACCAAAACAAATGCGTTAAACAAATTCGTACACGTTATTTATCAATTTAACTCTAGAATTAAAGGATATACAACGAGAAACAACGTTTGACAACCTTTAAACAGTTTTAATAACTATCTCAAAAATTATCGCTCTGATGCAAACAACTGATGAGTTATCTACTTAAATTTGATGAACAAAACGACTTACGTATTTTAAACATGCTAACCTTTAGCCCGGTAAGCAAATTAAAAAAAAAACACAATATGTAGGCTACACGAGAACGGAGACGTCGAGTAACCAAAACAAATGCGTTAAACAAATTCGTACACGTTATTTATCAATTTAACTCTAGAATTAAAGGATATACAACGAGAAACAACGTTTAACAACCTTTAAACAGTTTTAATAACTATCTCAAAAATTGTCGCTCTGATGCAAACAACTGATGAGTTATCTACTTAAATTTGTTGAACAAAACGACTTACATAGTTTAAGCATGCTAACCTTTAGCCCGGTAAGCAAATTAAAAAAAAACGCAATATGTAGGCTACACGAGAACGGAGACGTCGAGTAACCAAAACAAATGCGTTAAACAAATTCGTACACGTTATTTATCAATTTAACTCTAGAATTAAAGGATATACAACGAGAAACAACGTTTGACAACCTTTAAACAGTTTTAATAACTATCTCAAAAATTGTCGCTCTGATGCAAACAACTGATGAGTTATCTACTTAAATTTGTTGAACAAAACGACTTACGTATTTTAAACATGCTAACCTTTAGCCCGGTAAGCAAATTAAAAAAAAACGCAATATGTAGGCTACACGAGAACGGAGACGTCGAGTAACCAAAACAAATGCGTTAAACAAATTCGTACACGTTATTTATCAATTTAACTCTAGAATTAAAGGATATACAACGAGAAACAACGTTTGACAACCTTTAAACAGTTTTAATAACTATCTCAAAAATTGTCGCTCTGATGCAAACAACTGATGAGTTATCTACTTAAATATGATGAACAAAACGACTTACGTATTTTAAACATGCTAACCTTTAGCCCGGTAAGCAAATTAAAAAAAAACGCAATATGTAGGCTACACGAGAACGGAGACGTCGAGTAACCAAAACAAATGCGTTAAACAAATTCGTACACGTTATTTATCAATTTAACTCTAGAATTAAAGGATATACAACGAGAAACAACGTTTGACAACCTTTAAACAGTTTTAATAACTATCTCAAAAATTATCGCTCTGATGCAAACAACTGATGAGTTATCTACTTAAATATGATGAACAAAACGACTTACGTATTTTAAACATGCTAACCTTTAGCCCGGTAAGCAAATTAAAAAAAAAACGCAATATGTAGGCTACACGAGAACGGAGACGTCGAGTAACCAAAACAAATGCGTTAAACAAATTCGT
Organism: Eurosta solidaginis; assembly: GCF_040869045.1. Taxonomy (NCBI): domain Eukaryota; kingdom Metazoa; phylum Arthropoda; class Insecta; order Diptera; family Tephritidae; genus Eurosta; species Eurosta solidaginis. The sequence goes on from NW_027136953.1 coordinate 357,665, forward strand.
ACACGTTATTTATCAATTTAACTCTAGAATTAAAGGATATACAACGAGAAACAACGTTTGACAACCTTTAAACAGTTTTAATAACTATCTCAAAAATTATCGCTCTGATGCAAACAACTGATGAGTTATCTACTTAAATATTATGAACAAAACGACTTACGTATTTTAAACATGCTAACCTTTAGCCCGGTAAGCAAATTAAAAAAAAAACGCAATATGTAGGCTACACGAGAACGGAGACGTCGAGTAACCAAAACAAATGCGTTAAACAAATTCGTACACGTTATTTATCAATTTAACTCTAGAATTAAAGGATATACAACGAGAAACAACGTTTGACAACCTTTAAACAGTTTTAATAACTATCTCAAAAATTATCGCTCTGATGCAAACAACTTATGAGTTACCTACTTAAATTTGATGAACAAAACGACTTACGTATTTTAAACATGCTAACCTTTAGCCCGGTAAGCAAATTAAAAAAAAAACACAATATGTACGCTACACGAGAACGGAGACGTCGAGTAACCAAAACAAATGCGTTAAACAAATTCGTACACGTTATTTATCAATTTAACTCTAGAATTAAAGGATATACAACGAGAAACAACGTTTGACAACCTTTAAACAGTTTTAATAACTATCTCAAAAATTGTCGCTCTGATGCAAACAACTGCTGAGTTATCTACTCAAATTTGTTGAACAAAACGACTTACGTATTTTAAACATGCTAACCTTTAGCCCGGTAAGCAAATTAAAAAAAAAAACGCAATATGTAGGCTACACGAGAACGGAGACGTCGAGTTACCAAAACAAATGCGTTAAACAAATTCGTACACGTTATTTATCAATTTAACTCTAGAATTAAAGGATATACAACGAGAAACAACGTTTGACAACCTTTAAACAGTTTTAATAACTATCTCAAAAATTATCGCTCTGATGCAAACAACTGATGAGTTATCTACTTAAATTTGATGAACAAAACGACTTACGTATTTTAAACATGCTAACCTTTAGCCCGGTAAGCAAATTAAAAAAAAAACGCAATATGTAGGCTACACGAGAACGGAGACGTCGAGTAACCAAAACAAATGCGTTAAACAAATTCGTACACGTTATTTATCAATCTAACTCTAGAATTAAAGGATATACAACGAGAAACAACGTTTGACAACCTTTAAACAGTTTTAATAACTATCTCAAAAATTATCGCTCTGATGCAAACAACTGATGAGTTATCTACTTAAATTTGATGAACAAAACGACTTACGTATTTTAAACATGCTAACCTTTAGCCCGGTAAGCAAATTAAAAAAAAAAACGCAATATGTAGGCTACACGAGAACGGAGACGTCGAGTAACCAAAACAAATGCGTTAAATAAATTCGTACACGTTATTTATCAATTTAACTCTAGAATTAAAGGATATACAACGAGAAACAGTTTTAATAACAGTTTTAATAACTATCTCAAAAATTGTCGCTCTGATGCAAACAACTGATGAGTTATCTACTTAAATTTGTTGAACAAAACGACTTACGTATTTTAAACATGCTAACCTTTAGCCCGGTAAGCAAATTAAAAAAAAAACGCAATATGTAGGCTACACGAGAACGGAGACGTCGAGTAACCAAAACAAATGCGTTAAACAAATTCGTATACGTTATTTATCAATTTAACTCTAGAATTAAAGGATATACAACGAGAAACAACGTTTGACAACCTTTAAACAGTTTTAATAACTATCTCAAAAATTGTCGCTCTGATGCAAACAACTGATGAGTTATCTACTTAAATTTGTTGAACAAAACGACTTACGTATTTTAAACATGCTAACCTTTAGGCCGGTAAGCAAATTAAAAAAAAAACGCAATATGTAGGCTACACGAGAACGGAGAGGTCGAGTAACCAAAACAAATGCGTTAAACAAATTCGTACACGTTATTTATCAATTTAACTCTAGAATTAAAGGATATACAACGAGAAACAACGTTTGACAACCTTTAAACAGTTTTAATAACTATCTCAAAAATTGTCGCTCTGATGCAAACAACTGATGAGTTATCTACTCAAATTTGTTGAACAAAACGACTTACGTATTTTAAGCATGCTAACCTTTAGCCCGGTAAGCAAATTAAAAAAAAAAAACGCAATATGTAGGCTACACGAGAACGGAGACGTCGAGTAACCAAAACAAATGCGTTAAACAAATTCGTACACGTTATTTATCAATTTAACTCTAGAATTAAAGGATATACAACGAGAAACAACGTTTGACAACCTTTAAACAGTTTTAATAACTATCTCAAAAATTATCGCTCTGATGCAAACAACTGATGAGTTATCTACTTAAATATGATGAACAAAACGACTTACGTATTTTAAATATGCTAACCTTTAGCCCGGTAAGCAAATTAAAAAAAAAACGCAATATGTAGGCTACACGAGAACGGAGACGTCGAGTAACCAAAAGAAATGCGTTAAACAAATTCGTACACGTTATTTATCAATTTAACTCTAGAATTAAAGGATATACAACGAGAAACAACGTTTGACAACCTTTAAACAGTTTTAATAACTATCTCAAAAATTATCGCTCTGATGCAAACAACTGATGAGTTATCTACTTAAATTTGATGAACAAAACGACTTACGTATTTTAAACATGCTAACCTTTAGCCCGGTAAGCAAATTAAAAAAAAAACGCAATATGTGGGCTACACGAGAACGGAGACGTCGAGTAACCAAAACAAATGCGTTAAACAAATTCGTACACGTTATTTATCAATTTAACTCTAGAATTAAAGGATATACAACGAGAAACAACGTTTGACAACCTTTAAACAGTTTTAATAACTATCTCAAAAATTATCGCTCTGATGCAAACAACTGATGAGTTATCTACTTAAATATGATGAACAAAACGACTTACGTATTTTAAACATGCTAACCTTTAGCCCGGTAAGCAAATTAAAAAAAAAACGCAATATGTAGGCTACACGAGAACGGAGACGTCGAGTAACCAAAACAAATGCGTTAAACAAATTCGTACACGTTATTTATCAATTTAACTCTAGAATTAAAGGATATACAACGAGAAACAACGTTTGACAACCTTTAAACAGTTTTAATAACTATCTCAAAAATTATCGCTCTGATGCAAACAACTGATGAGTTATCTACTTAAATATGATGAACAAAACGACTTACGTATTTTAAACATGCTAACCTTTAGCCCGGTAAGCAAATTAAAAAAAAAACGCAATATGTAGGCTACACGAGAACGGAGACGTCGAGTAACCAAAACAAATGCGTTAAACAAATTCGTACACGTTATTTATCAATTTAACTCTAGAATTAAAGGATATACAACGAGAAACAACGTTTGACAACCTTTAAACAGTTTTAATAACTATCTCAAAAATTATCGCTCTGATGCAAACAACTGATGAGTTATCTACTTAAATATGATGAACAAAACGACTTACGTATTTTAAACATGCTAACCTTTAGCCCGGTAAGCAAATTAAAAAAAAAACGCAATATGTAGGCTACACGAGAACGGAGACGTCGAGTAACCAAAACAAATGCGTTAAACAAATACGTACACGTTATTTATCAATTTAACTCTAGAATTAAAGGATATACAACGAGAAACAACGTTTGACAACCTTTAAACAGTTTTAATAACTATCTCAAAAATTATCGCTCTGATGCAAACAACTGATGAGTTATCTACTTAAATTTGATGAACAAAACGACTTACGTATTTTAAACATGCTAACCTTTAGCCCGGTAAGCAAATTAAAAAAAAAACGCAATATGTAGGCTACACGAGAACGGAGACGTCGAGTAACCAAAACAAATGCGTTAAACAAATTCGTACACGTTATTTATCAATTTAACTCTAGAATTAAAGGATATACAACGAGAAACAACGTTTGACAACCTTTAAACAGTTTTAATAACTATCTCAAAAATTATCGCTCTGATGCAAACAACTGATGAGTTATCTACTTAAATTTGATGAACAAAACGACTTACGTATTTTAAACATGCTAACCTTTAGCCCGGTAAACAAATTAAAAAAAAAAACGCAATATGTAGGCTACACGAGAACGGAGACGTCGAGTAACCAAAACAAATGCGTTAAACAAATTCGTACACGTTATTTATCAATTTAACTCTAGAATTAAAGGATATACAACGAGAAACAACGTTTGACAACCTTTAAACAGTTTTAATAACTATCTCAAAAATTATCGCTCTGATGCAAACAACTGATGAGTTATCTACTTAAATTTGATGAACAAAACGACTTACATATTTTAAACATGCTAACCTTTAGCCCGGTAAGCAAATTAAAAAAAAAAACGCAATATGTAGGCTACACGAGAACGGAGACGTCGAGTAACCAAAACAAATGCGTTAAACAAATTCGTACACGTTATTTATCAATTTAACTCTAGAATTAAAGGATATACAACGAGAAACAACGTTTGACAACCTTTAAACAGTTTTAATAACTATCTCAAAAATTATCGCTCTGATGCAAACAACTGATGAGTTATCTACTTAAATATGATGAACAAAACGACTTACGTATTTTAAACATGCTAACCTTTAGCCCGGTAAGCAAGTTAAAAAAAAAAACGCAATATGTAGGCTACACGAGAACGGAGACGTCGAGTAACCAAAACAAATGCGTTAAACAAATTCGTACACGTTATTTATCAATTTAACTCTAGAATTAAAGGATATACAACGAGAAACAACGTTTGACAACCTTTAAACAGTTTTAATAACTATCTCAAAAATTATCGCTCTGATGCAAACAACTGATGAGTTATCTACTTAAATATGATGAACAAAACGACTTACGTATTTTAAACATGCTAACCTTTAGCCCGGTAAGCAAATTAAAAAAAAAAACGCAATATGTAGGCTACACGAGAACGGAGACGTCGAGTAACCAAAACAAATGCGTTAAACAAATTCGTACACGTTATTTATCAATTTAACTCTAGAATTAAAGGATATACAACGAGAAACAACGTTTGACAACCTTTAAACAGTTTTAATAACTATCTCAAAAATTATCGCTCTGATGCAAACAACTGATGAGTTATCTACTTAAATACGATGAACAAAACGACTTACGTATTTTAAACATGCTAACCTTTAGCCCGGTAAGCAAATTAAAAAAAAAACGCAATATGTAGGCTACACGAGAACGGAGACGTCGAGTAACCAAAACAAATGCGTTAAACAAATACGTACACGTTATTTATCAATTGAACTCTAGAATTAAAGGATATACAACGAGAAACAACGTTTGACAACCTTTAAACAGTTTTAATAACTATCTCAAAAATTATCGCTCTGATGCAAACAACTGATGAGTTATCTACTTAAATTTGATGAACAAAACGACTTACGTATTTTAAACATGCTAACCTTTAGCCCGGTAAGCAAATTAAAAAAAAAACGCAATATGTAGGCTACACGAGAACGGAGACGTCGAGTAACCAAAACAAATGCGTTAAACAAATTCGTACACGTTATTTATCAATTTAACTCTAGAATTAAAGGATATACAACGAGAAACAACGTTTGACAACCTTTAAACAGTTTTAATAACTATCTCAAAAATTGTCGCTCTGATGCAAACAACTGATGAACTATCTACTCAAATTTGTTGAACAAAACGACTTACGTATTTTAAGCATGCTAACCTTTAGCCCGGTAAGCAAATTAAAAAAAAACGCAATATGTAGGCTACACGAGAACGGAGACGTCGAGTAACTAAAACAAATGCGTTAAACAAATTCGTACACGTTATTTATCAATTTAACTCTAGAATTAAAGGATATACAACGAGAAACAACGTTTGACAACCTTTAAACAGTTTTAATAACTATCTCAAAAATTATCGCTCTGATGCAAACAACTGATGAGTTATCTACTTAAATATGATGAACAAAACGACTTACGTATTTTAAACATGCTAACCTTTAGCCCGGTAAGCAAATTAAAAAAAAAAACGCAATATGTAGGCTACACGAGAACGGAGACGTCGAGTAACCAAAACAAATGCGTTAAACAAATTCGTACACGTTATTTATCAATTTAACTCTAGAATTAAAGGATATACAACGAGAAACAACGTTTGACAACCTTTAAACAGTTTTAATAACTATCTCAAAAATTATCGCTCTGATGCAAACAACTGATGAGTTATCTACTTAAATATGATGAACAAAACGACTTACGTATTTTAAACATGCTAACCTTTAGCCAGGTAAGCAAATTAAAAAAAAAACGCAATATGTAGGCTACACGAGAACGGAGACGTCGAGTAACCAAAACGAATGCGTTAAACAAATTCGTACACGTTATTTATCAATTTAACTCTAGAATTAAAGGATATACAACGAGAAACAACGTTTGACAACCTTTAAACAGTTTTAATAACTATCTCAAAAATTATCGCTCTGATGCAAACAACTGATGAGTTATCTACTTAAATTTGATCAACAAAACGACTTACGTATTTTAAACATGCTAACCTTTAGCCCGGTAAGCAAATTAAAAAAAAAACGCAATATGTGGGCTACGCGAGAACGGAGACGTCGAGTAACCAAAACAAATGCGTTAAACAAATTCGTACACGTTATTTATCAATTTAACTCTAGAATTAAAGGATATACAACGAGAAACAACGTTTGACAACCTTTAAACAGTTTTAATAACTATCTCAAAAATTATCGCTCTGATGCAAACAACTGATGAGTTATCTGCTTAAATATGATGAACAAAACGACTTACGTATTTTAAACATGCTAACCTTTAGCCCGGTAAGCAAATTTAAAAAAAAAACGCAATATGTAGGCTACAGGAGAACGGAGACGTCGAGTAACCAAAACAAATGCGTTAAACAAATTCGTACACGTTATTTATCAATTTAACTCTAGAATTAAAGGATATACAACGAGAAATAACGTTTGACAACCTTTAAACAGTTTTAATAACTATCTCAAAAATTATCGCTCTGATGCAAACAACTGATGAGTTATCTACTTAAATATGATGAACAAAACGACTTACGTATTTTAAACATGCTAACCTTTAGCCCGGTAAGCAAATTAAAAAAAAAACGCAATATGTAGGCTACACGAGAACGGAGACGTCGAGTAACCAAAACAAATGCGTTAAACAAATTCGTACACGTTATTTATCAATTTAACTCTAGAATTAAAGGATATACAACGAGAAACAACGTTTGACAACCTTTAAACAGTTTTAATAACTATCTCAAAAATTATCGCTCTGATGCAAACAACTGATGAGTTATCTACTTAAATATGATGAACAAAACGACTTACGTATTTTAAACATGCTAACCTTTAGCCCGGTAAGCAAATTAAAAAAAAAACGCAATATGTAGGCTACACGAGAACGGAGACGTCGAGTAACCAAAACAAATGCGTTAAACAAATACGTACACGTTATTTATCAATTTAACTCTAGAATTAAAGGATATACAACGAGAAACAACGTTTGACAACCTTTAAACAGTTTTAATAACTATCTCAAAAATTATCGCTCTGATGCAAACAACTGATGAGTTATCTACTTAAATTTGATGAACAAAACGACTTACGTATTTTAAACATGCTAACCTTTAGCCCGGTAAGCAAATTAAAAAAAAAACGCAATATGTGGGCTACACGAGAACGGAGACGTCGAGTAACCAAAACAAATGCTTTAAACAAAGTCGTACACGTTATTTATCAATTTAACTCTAGAATTAAAGGATATACAACGAGAAACAACGTTTGACAACCTTTAAACAGTTTTAATAACTATCTCAAAAATTATCGCTCTGATGCAAACAACTGATGAGTTATCTACTTAAATATGATGAACAAAACGACTTACGTATTTTAAACATGCTAACCTTTAGCCCGGTAAGCAAATTAAAAAAAAAACGCAATATGTAGGCTACACGAGAACGGAGACGTCGAGTAACCAAAACAAATGCGTTAAACAAATTCGTACACGTTATTTATCAATTTAACTCTAGAATTAAAGGATATACAATGAGAAACAACGTTTGACAACCTTTAAACAGTTTTAATAACTATCTCAAAAATTATCGCTCTGATGCAAACAACTGATGAGTTATCTACTTAAATTTGATGAACAAAACGACTTACGTATTTTAAACATGCTAACCTTTAGCCCGGTAAGCAAATTAAAAAAAAACGCAATATGTGGGCTACACGAGAACGGAGACGTCGAGTAACCAAAACAAATGCGTTAAACAAATTCGTACACGTTATTTATCAATTTAACTCTAGAATTAAAGGATATACAACGAGAAACAACGTTTGACAACCTTTAAACAGTTTTAATAACTATCTCAAAAATTATCGCTCTGATGCAAACAACTGATGAGTTATCTACTTAAATATGATGAACAAAACAACTTACGTATTTTAAACATGCTAACCTTTAGCCCGGTAAGCAAATTAAAAAAAAAACGCAATATGTAGGCTACACGAGAACGGAGACGTCGAGTAACCAAAACAAATGCGTTAAACAAATTCGTACACGTTATTTATCAATTTAACTCTAGAATTAAAGGATATACAACGAGAAACAACGTTTGACAACCTTTAAACAGTTTTAATAACTATCTCAAAAATTATCGCTCTGATGCAAACAACTGATGAGTTATCTACTTAAATATGATGAACAAAACGACTTACGTATTTTAAACATGCTAACCTTTAGCCCGGTAAGCAAATTAAAAAAAAAACGCAATATGTAGGCTACACGAGAACGGAGACGTCGAGTAACCAAAACAAATGCGTTAAACAAATTCGTACACGTTATTTATCAATTTAACTCTAGAATTAAAGGATATACAACGAGAAACAACGTTTGACAACCTTTAAACAGTTTTAATAACTATCTCAAAAATTGTCGCTCTGATGCAAACAACTGATGAGTTATCTACTTAAATTTGTTGAACAAAACGACTTACGTATTTTAAGCATGCTAACCTTTAGCCCGGTAAGCAAATTAAAAAAAAAAACGCAATATGTAGGCTACACGAGAACGGAGACGTCGAGTAACCAAAACAAATGCGTTAAACAAATTCGTACACGTTATTTATCAATTTAACTCTAGAATTAAAGGATATACAACGAGAAACAACGTTTGACAACCTTTAAACAGTTTTAATAACTATCTCAAAAATTATCGCTCTGATGCAAACAACTGATGAGTTATCTACTTAAATTTGATGAACAAAACGACTTACGTATTTTAAGCATGCTAACCTTTAGCCCGGTAAGCAAATTAAAAAAAAAACACAATATGTAGGCTACACGAGAACGGAGACGTCGAACCAAAACAAATGCGTTAAACAAATTCGTACACGTTATTTATCAATTTAACTCTAGAATTAAAGGATATACAAGAAGAAACAACGTTTGACAACCTTTAAACAGTTTTAATAACTATCTCAAAAATTGTCGCTCTGATGCAAACAACTGATGAGTTATCTACTTAAATTTGTTGAACAAAACGACTTACATATTTTAAGCATGCTAACCTTTAGCCCGGTAAGCAAATTAAAAAAAAAACGCAATATGTAGGCTACACGAGAACGGAGACGTCGAGTAACCAAAACAAATGCTTTAAACAAATTCGTACACGTTATTTATCAATTTAACTCTAGAATTAAAGGATATACAACGAGAAACAACGTTTGACAACCTTTAAACAGTTTTAATAACTATCTCAAAAATTGTCGCTCTGATGCAAACAACTGATGAGTTATCTACTTAAATTTGTTGAACAAAACGACTTACGTATTTTAAACATGCTAACCTTTAGCCCGGTAAGCAAATTAAAAAAAAAAACGCAATATGTAGGCTACACGAGAACGGAGACGTCGAGTAACCAAAACAAAAGCGTTAAACAAATTCGTACACGTTATTTATCAATTTAACTCTAGAATTAAAGGATATACAACGAGAAACAACGTTTGACAACCTTTAAACAGTTTTAATAACTATCTCAAAAATTGTCGCTCTGATGCAAACAACTGATGAGTTATCTACTTAAATATGATGAACAAAACGACTTACGTATTTTAAACATGCTAACCTTTAGCCCGGTAAGCAAATTAAAAAAAAAAACGCAATATGTAGGCTACACGAGAACGGAGACGTCGAGTAACCAAAACAAATGCGTTAAACAAATTCGTACACGTTATTTTTTAATTTAACTCTAGAATTAAAGGATATACAACGAGAAACAACGTTTGACAACCTTTAAACAGTTTTAATAACTATCTCAAAAATTAACGCTCTGATGCAAACAACTGATGAGTTATCTACTTAAATATGATGAACAAAACGACTTACGTATTTTAAACATGCTAACCTTTAGCCCGGTAAGCAAATTAAAAAAAAAAAACGCAATATGTAGGCTACACGAGAACGGAGACGTCGAGTAACCAAAACAAATGCGTTAAACAAATTCGTACACGTTATTTATCAATTTAACTCTAGAATTAAAGGATATACAACGAGAAACAACGTTTGACAACCTTTAAACAGTTTTAATAACTATCTCAAAAATTATCGCTCTGATGCAAACAACTGATGAGTTATCTACTTAAATATGATGAACAAAACGACTTACGTATTTTAAACATGCTAACCTTTAGCCCGGTAAGCAAATTAAAAAAAAAACGCAATATGTAGGCTACACGAGAACGGAGACGTCGATTAACCAAAACAAATGCGTTAAACAAATTCGTACACGTTATTTATCAATTTAACTCTAGAATTAAAGGATATACAACGAGAAACAACGTTTGACAACCTTTAAACAGTTTTAATAACTATCTCAAAAATTGTCGCTCTGATGCAAACAACTGATGAGTTATCTACTTAAATTTGTTGAACAAAACGACTTACGTATTTTAAGCATGCTAACCTTTAGCCCGGTAAGCAAATTAAAAAAAACGCAATATGTAGGCTACACGAGAACGGAGACGTCGAGTAACCAAAACAAATGCGTTAAACAAATTCGTACACGTTATTTATCAATTTAACTCTAGAATTAAAGGATATACAACGAGAAACAACGTTTGACAACCTTTAAACAGTTTTAATAACTATCTCAAAAATTATCGCTCTGATGCAAACAACTGATGAGTTATCTACTTAAATTTTTAAGTTTTAATAGCTATCTCAAAAATTGTCGCTCTGATGCAAACAACTGATGAGTTATCTACTCAAATTTGTTGAACAAAACGACTTACGTATTTTAAGCATGCTAACCTTTAGCCCGGTAAGCAAATTAAAAAAAAAAACGCAATATGTAGGCTACACGAGAACGGAGACGTCGAGTAACCAAAACAAATGCGTTAAACAAATTCGTACACGTTATTTATCAACTTAACTCTAGAATTAAAGGATATACAACGAGAAACAACGTTTGACAACCTTTAAACAGTTTTAATAACTATCTCAAAAATTATCGCTCTGATGCAAACAACTGATGAGTTATCTACTTAAATATGATGAACAAAACAACTTACGTATTTTAAACATGCTAACCTTTAGCCCGGTAAGCAAATTAAAAAAAAAACGCAATATGTAGGCTACACGAGAACGGAGACGTCGAGTAACCAAAACAAATGCGTTAAACAAATTCGTACACGTTATTTATCAATTTAACTCTAGAATTAAAGGATATACAACGAGAAACAACGTTTGACAACCTTTAAACAGTTTTAATAACTATCTCAAAAATTATCGCTCTGATGCAAACAACTGATGAGTTATCTACTTAAATATGATGAACAAAACGACTTACGTATTTTAAACATGCTAACCTTTAGCCCGGTAAGCAAATTAAAAAAAAAACGCAATATGTAGGCTACACGAGAACGGAGACGTCGAGTAACCAAAACAAATGCGTTAAACAAATTCGTACACGTTATTTATCAATTTAACTCTAGAATTAAAGGATATACAACGAGAAACAACGTTTGACAACCTTTAAACAGTTTTAATAACTATCTCAAAAATTGTCGCTCTGATGCAAACAACTGATGAGTTATCTACTTAAATTTGTTGAACAAAACGACTTACGTATTTTAAGCATGCTAACTTTTAGCCCGGTAAGCAAATTAAAAAAAAAACGCAATATGTAGGCTACACGAGAACGGAGACGTCGAGTAACCAAAACAAATGCGTTAAACAAATTCGTACACGTTATTTATCAATTTAACTCTAGAATTAAAGGATATACAACGAGAAACAACGTTTGACAACCTTTAAACAGTTTTAATAACTATCTCAAAATTTGTCGCTCTGATGCAAACAACTGATGAGTTATCTACTTAAATTTGTTGAACAAAACGACTTACGTATTTTAAACATGCTAACCTTTAGCCCGGTAAGCAAATTAAAAAAAAAAACGCAATATGTAGGCTACACGAGAACGGAGACGTCGAGTAACCAAAACAAATGCGTTAAACAAATTCGTACACGTTATTTATCAATTTAACTCTAGAATTAAAGGATATACAACGAGAAACAACGTTTGACAACCTTTAAACAGTTTTAATAACTATCTCAAAAATTATCGCTCTGATGCAAACAACTGATGAGTTATCTACTTAAATATGATGAACAAAACGACTTACGTATTTTAAACATGCTAACCTTTAGCCCGGTAAGCAAATTAAAAAAAAAAACGCAATATGTAGGCTACACGAGAACGGAGACGGCGAGTAACCAAAACAAATGCGTTAAACAAATTCGTACACGTTATTTTTTAATTTAACTCTAGAATTAAAGGATATACAACGAGAAACAACGTTTGACAACCTTTAAACAGTTTTAATAACTATCTCAAAAATTAACGCTCTGATGCAAACAACTGATGAGTTATCTACTTAAATATGATGAACAAAACGACTTACGTATTTTAAACATGCTAACCTTTAGCCCGGTAAGCAAATTAAAAAAAAAAACGCAATATGTAGGCTACACGAGAACGGAGACGTCGAGTAACCAAAACAAATGCGTTAAACAAATTCGTACACGTTATTTATCAATTTAACTCTAGAATTAAAGGATATACAACGAGAAACAACGTTTGACAACCTTTAAACAGTTTTAATAACTATCTCAAAAATTATCGCTCTGATGCAAACAACTGATGAGTTATCTACTTAAATATGATGAACAAAACGACTTACGTATTTTAAACATGCTAACCTTTAGCCCGGTAAGCAAATTAAAAAAAAACGCAATATGTAGGCTACACGAGAACGGAGACGTCGATTAACCAAAACAAATGCGTTAAACAAATTCGTACACGTTATTTATCAATTTAACTCTAGAATTAAAGGATATACAACGAGAAACAACGTTTGACAACCTTTAAACAGTTTTAATAACTATCTCAAAAATTGTCGCTCTGATGCAAACAACTGATGAGTTATCTACTTAAATTTGTTGAACAAAACGACTTACGTATTTTAAGCATGCTAACCTTTAGCCCGGTAAGCAAATTAAAAAAAAACGCAATATGTAGGCTACACGAGAACGGAGACGTCGAGTAACCAAAACAAATGCGTTAAACAAATTCGTACACGTTATTTATCAATTTAACTCTAGAATTAAAGGATATACAACGAGAAACAACGTTTGACAACCTTTAAACAGTTTTAATAACTATCTCAAAAATTATCGCTCTGATGCAAACAACTGATGAGTTATCTACTTAAATTTTTAAGTTTTAATAGCTATCTCAAAAATTGTCGCTCTGATGCAAACAACTGATGAGTTATCTACTCAAATTTGTTGAACAAAACGACTTACGTATTTTAAGCATGCTAACCTTTAGCCCGGTAAGCAAATTAAAAAAAAAACGCAATATGTAGGCTACACGAGAACGGAGACGTCGAGTAACCAAAACAAATGCGTTAAACAAATTCGTACACGTTATTTATCAATTTAACTCTAGAATTAAAGGATATACAACGAGAAACAACGTTTGACAACCTTTAAACAGTTTTAATAACTATCTCAAAAATTATCGCTCTGATGCAAACAACTGATGAGTTATCTACTTAAATATGATGAACAAAACGACTTACGTATTTTAAACATGCTAACCTTTAGCCCGGTAAGCAAATTTAAAAAAAAACGCAATATGTAGGCTACACGAGAACGGAGACGTCGAGTAACCAAAACAAATGCGTTAAACAAATTCGTACACGTTATTTATCAATTTAACTCTAGAATTAAAGGATATACAACGAGAAACAACGTTTGACAACCTTTAAACAGTTTTAATAACTATCTCAAAAATTATCGCTCTGATGCAAACAACTGATGAGTTATCTACTTAAATATGATGAACAAAACGACTTACGTATTTTAAACATGCTAACCTTTAGCCCGGTAAGCAAATTAAAAAAAAAAACGCAATATGTAGGCTACACGAGAACGGAGACGTCGATTAACCAAAACAAATGCGTTAAACAAATTCGTACACGTTATTTATCAATTTAACTCTAGAATTAAAGGATATACAACGAGAAACAACGTTTGACAACCTTTAAACAGTTTTAATAACTATCTCAAAAATTGTCGCTCTGATGCAAACAACTGATGAGTTATCTACTTAAATTTGTTGAACAAAACGACTTACGTATTTTAAGCATGCTAACCTTTAGCCCGGTAAGCAAATTAAAAAAAAACGCAATATGTAGGCTACACGAGAACGGAGACGTCGAGTAACCAAAACAAATGCGTTAAACAAATTCGTACACGTTATTTATCAATTTAACTCTAGAATTAAAGGATATACAACGAGAAACAACGTTTGACAACCTTTAAACAGTTTTAATAACTATCTCAAAAATTATCGCTCTGATGCAAACAACTGATGAGTTATCTACTTAAATTTGATGAACAAAACGACTTGCGTATTTTAAACATGCTAACCTTTAGCCCGGTAAGCAAATTAAAAAAAAAAAAACACAATATGTAGGCTACACGAGAACGGAGACGTCGAGTAACCAAAACAAATGCGTTAAACAAATTCGTACACGTTATTTATCAATTTAACTCTAGAATTAAAGGATATACAACGAGAAACAACGTTTGACAACCTTTAAACAGTTTTAATAACTATCTCAAAAATTATCGCTCTGATGCAAACAACTGATGAGTTGCCTACTTAAATTTGATGAACAACACGACTTACGTATTTTAAACATGCTAACCTTTAGCCCGGTAAGCAAATTAAAAAAAAAAAAACGCAATATGTAGGCTACACGAGAACGGAGACGTCGAGTAACCAAAACAAATGCGTTAAACAAATTCGTACACGTTATTTATCAATTTAACTCTAGAATTAAAGGATATACAATGAGAAACAACGTTTGACAACCTTTAAACAGTTTTAATAACTATCTCAAAAATTATCGCTCTGATGCAAACAACTGATGAGTTATCTACTTAAATTTGATGAACAAAACGACTTACGTATTTTAAACATGCTAACCTTTAGCCCGGTAAGCAAATTAAAAAAAAAAACGCAATATGTGGGCTACACGAGAACGGAGACGTCGAGTAACCAAAACAAATGCGTTAAACAAATTCGAACACGTTATTTATCAATTTAACTCTAGAATTAAAGGATATACAACGAGAAACAACGTTTGACAACCTTTAAACAGTTTTAATAACTATCTCAAAAATTGTCGCTCTGATGCAAACAACTGATGAGTTATCTACTTAAATTTGTTGAACAAAACGACTTACGTATTTTAAGCATGCTAACCTTTAGCCCGGTAAGCAAATTAAAAAAAAAACGCAATATGTAGGCTACACGAGAACGGAGACGTCGAGTAACCAAAACAAATGCGTTAAACAAATTCGTACACGTTATTTATCAATTTAACTCTAGAATTAAAGGATATACAACGAGAAACAACGTTTGACAACCTTTAAACAGTTTTAATAACTATCTCAAAAATTGTCGCTCTGATGCAAACAGCTGATGAGTTATCTACTTAAATTTGATGAACAAAACGACTTACGTATTTTAAACATGCTAACCTTTAGCCCGGTAAGCAAATTAAAAAAAAAACGCAATATGTAGGCTACACGAGAACGGAGACGTCGAGTAACCAAAACAAATGCGTTAAACAAATTCGTACACGTTATTTATCAATTTAACTCTAGGATTAAAGGATATACAACGAGAAACAACGTTTGACAACCTTTAAAAAGTTTTAATAACTATCTCAAAAATTGTCGCTCTGATGCAAACAACTGATGAGTTATCTACTTAAATTTGATGAACAAAACGACTTACGTATTGTAAACATACTAACCTTTAGCCCGGTAAGCAAATTAAAAAAAAAACGCAATATGTAGGCTACACGAGAACGGAGACGTCGAGTAACCAAAACAAATGCGTTAAAAAAATTCGTACACGTTATTTATCAATTTAACTCTAGAATTAAAGGATATACAACGAGAAACAACGTTTGACAACCTTTAAACAGTTTTAATAACTATCTCAAAAATTATCGCTCTGATGCAAACAACTGATGAGTTATCTACTTAAATATGATGAACAAAACGACTTACGTATTTTAAACATGCTAACCTTTAGCCCGGTAAGCAAATTAAAAAAAAAACGCAATATGTGGGCTACACGAGAACGGAGACGTCGAGTAACCAAAACAAATGCGTTAAACAAATTCGTACACGTTATTTATCAATCTAACTCTAGAATTAAAGGATATACAACGAGAAACAACGTTTGACAACCTTTAAACAGTTTTAATAACTATCTCAAAAATTATCGCTCTGATGCAAACAACTGATGAGTTATCTACTTAAATTTGATGAACAAAACGACTTACGTATTTTAAACATGCTAACCTTTAGCCCGGTAAGCAAATTAAAAAAAAAAACGCAATATGTAGGCTACACGAGAACGGAGACGTCGAGTAACCAAAACAAATGCGTTAAACAAATTCGTACACGTTATTTATCAATTTAACTCTAGAATTAAAGGATATACAACGAGAAACAACGTTTGACAACCTTTAAACAGTTTTAATAACTATCTC
Organism: Eurosta solidaginis; assembly: GCF_040869045.1. NCBI lineage: Eukaryota > Metazoa > Arthropoda > Insecta > Diptera > Tephritidae > Eurosta > Eurosta solidaginis. The sequence continues at coordinate 374,865 of NW_027136953.1, forward strand.
AAAAATTATCGCTCTGATGCAAACAACTGATGAGTTATCTACTTAAATATGATGAACAAAACGACTTACGTATTTTAAACATGCTAACCTTTAGCCCGGTAAGCAAATTAAAAAAAAAACGCAATATGTGGGCTACACGAGAACGGAGACGTCGAGTAACCAAAACAAATGCGTTAAACAAATTCGTACACGTTATTTATCAATCTAACTCTAGAATTAAAGGATATACAACGAGAAACAACGTTTGACAACCTTTAAACAGTTTTAATAACTATCTCAAAAATTATCGCTCTGATGCAAACAACTGATGAGTTATCTACTTAAATTTGATGAACAAAATGACTTACGTATTTTAAACATGCTAACCTTTAGCCCGGTAAGCAAATTAAAAAAAAAACGCAATATGTGGGCTACACGAGAACGGAGACGTCGAGTAACCAAAACAAATGCGTTAAACAAATTCGTACACGTTATTTATCAATTTAACTCTAGAATTAAAGGATATACAACGAGAAACAACGTTTGACAACCTTTAAACAGTTTTAATAACTATCTCAAAAATTATCGCTCTGATGCAAACAACTGATGAGTTATCTACTTAAATATGATGAACAAAACGACTTACGTATTTTAAACATGCTAACCTTTAGCCCGGTAAGCAAATTAAAAAAAAAACGCAATATGTGGGCTACACGAGAACGGAGACGTCGAGTAACCAAAACAAATGCGTTAAACAAATTCGTACACGTTATTTATCAATCTAACTCTAGAATTAAAGGATATACAACGAGAAACAACGTTTGACAACCTTTAAACAGTTTTAATAACTATCTCAAAAATTATCGCTCTGATGCAAACAACTGATGAGTTATCTACTTAAATTTGATGAACAAAACGACTTAAGTATTTTAAACATGCTAACCTTTAGCCCGGTAAGCAAATTAAAAAAAAAACGCAATATGTGGGCTACACGAGAACGGAGACGTCGAGTAACCAAAACAAATGCGTTAAACAAATTCGTACACGTTATTTATCAATTTAACTCTAGAATTAAAGGATATACAACGAGAAACAACGTTTGACAACCTTTAAACAGTTTTAATAACTATCTCAAAAATTATCGCTCTGATGCAAACAACTGATGAGTTATATACTTAAATATGATGAACAAAACGACTTACGTATTTTAAACATGCTAACCTTTAGCCCGGTAAGCAAATTAAAAAAAAAAACGCAATATGTGGGCTACACGAGAACGGAGACGTCGAGTAACCAAAACAAATGCGTTAAACAAATTCGAACACGTTATTTATCAATTTAACTCTAGAATTAAAGGATATACAACGAGAAACAACGTTTGACAACCTTTAAACAGTTTTAATAACTATCTCAAAAATTGTCGCTCTGATGCAAACAACTGATGAGTTATCTACTTAAATTTGTTGAACAAAACGACTTACGTATTTTAAGCATGCTAACCTTTAGCCCGGTAAGCAAATTAAAAAAAAAAACGCAATATGTAGGCTACACGAGAATGGAGACGTCGAGTAACCAAAACAAATGCGTTAAACAAATTCGTACACGTTATTTATCAATTTAACTCTAGAATTAAAGGATATACAACGAGAAACAACGTTTGACAACCTTTAAACAGTTTTAATAACTATCTCAAAAATTGTCGCTCTGATGCAAACAGCTGATGAGTTATCTACTTAAATTTGATGAACAAAACGACTTACGTATTTTAAACATGCTAACCTTTAGCCCGGTAAGCAAATTAAAAAAAAAAAACGCAATATGTAGGCTACACGAGAACGGAGACGTCGAGTAACCAAAACAAATGCGTTAAACAAATTCGTACACGTTATTTATCAATTTAACTCTAGGATTAAAGGATATACAACGAGAAACAACGTTTGACAACCTTTAAACAGTTTTAATAACTATCTCAAAAATTGTCGCTCTGATGCAAACAACTGATGAGTTATCTACTTAAATTTGATGAACAAAACGACTTACGTATTTTAAACATGCTAACCTTTAGCCCGGTAAGCAAATTAAAAAAAAAAAACGCAATATGTAGGCTACACGAGAACGGAGACGTCGAGTAACCAAAATAAATGCGTTAAACAAATTCGTACACGTTATTTATCAATTTAACTCTAGAATTAAAGGATATACAACGAGAAACAACGTTTGACAACCTTTAAACAGTTTTAATAACTATCTCAAAAATTATCGCTCTGATGCAAACAACTGATGAGTTATCTACTTAAATTTGATGAACAAAACGACTTACGTATTTTAAACATGCTAACCTTTAGCCCGGTAAGCAAATTAAAAAAAAAAACGCAATATGTAGGCTACACGAGAACGGAGACGTCGAGTAACCAAAACAAATGCGTTAAACAAATTCGTACACGTTATTTATCAATTTAACTCTAGAATTAAAGGATATACAACGAGAAAAAACGTTTGACAACCTTTAAACAGTTTTAATAACTATCTCAAAAATTGTCGCTCTGATGCAAACAACTGATGAGTTATCTACTTAAATTTGATGAACAAAACGACTTACGTATTTTAAACATTCTAACCTTTAGCCCGGTAAGCAAATTAAAAAAAAAAAACGCAATATGTAGGCTACACGAGAACGGAGACGTCGAGTAACCAAAACAAATGCGTTAAACAAATTCGTACACGTTATTTATCAATTTAACTCTAGAATTAAAGGATATACAATGAGAAACAACGTTTGACAACCTTTAAACAGTTTTAATAACTATCTCAAAAATTATCGCTCTGATGCAAACAACTGATGAGTTATCTACTTAAATTTGATGAACAAAACGACTTACGTATTTTAAACATGCTAACCTTTAGCCCGGTAAGCAAATTAAAAAAAAAAACGCAATATGTGGGCTACACGAGAACGGAGACGTCGAGTAACCAAAACAAATGCGTTAAACAAATTCGAACACGTTATTTATCAACTTAACTCTAGAATTAAAGGATATACAACGAGAAACAACGTTTGACAACCTTTAAACAGTTTTAATAACTATCTCAAAAATTGTCGCTCTGATGCAAACAACTGATGAGTTATCTACTTAAATTTGTTGAACAAAACGACTTACGTATTTTAAGCATGCTAACCTTTAGCCCGGTAAGCAAATTAAAAAAAAAAACGCAATATGTAGGCTACACGAGAACGGAGACGTCGAGTAACCAAAACAAATGCGTTAAACAAATTCGTACACGTTATTTATCAATTTAACTCTAGAATTAAAGGATATACAACGAGAAACAACGTTTGACAACCTTTAAACAGTTTTAATAACTATCTCAAAAATTGTCGCTCTGATGCAAACAGCTGATGAGTTATCTACTTAGATTTGATGAACAAAACGACTTACGTATTTTAAACATGCTAACCTTTAGCCCGGTAAGCAAATTAAAAAAAAAAACGCAATATGTAGGCTACACGAGAACGGAGACGTCGAGTAACCAAAACAAATGCGTTAAACAAATTCGTACACGTTATTTATCAATTTAACTCTAGGATTAAAGGATATACAACGAGAAACAACGTTTGACAACCTTTAAACAGTTTTAATAACTATCTCAAAAATTGTCGCTCTGATGCAAACAACTGATGAGTTATCTACTTAAATTTGATGAACAAAACGACTTACGTATTGTAAACATACTAACCTTTAGCCCGGTAAGCAAATTAAAAAAAAAACGCAATATGTAGGCTACACGAGAACGGAGACGTCGAGTAACCAAAACAAATGCGTTAAACAAATTCGTACACGTTATTTATCAATTTAACTCTAGAATTAAAGGATATACAACGAGAAACAACGTTTGACAACCTTTAAACAGTTTTAATAACTATCTCAAAAATTGTCGCTCTGATGCAAACAACTGATGAGTTATCTACTTAAATTTGATGAACAAAACGACTTACGTATTTTAAACATGCTAACCTTTAGCCCGGTAAGCAAATTAAAAAAAAAACGCAATATGTAGGCTACACGAGAACGGAGACGTCGAGTAACCAAAAAAAATGCGTTAAACAAATTCGTACACGTTATTTATCAATTTAACTCTAGAATTAAAGGATATACAACGAGAAACAACGTTTGACAACCTTTAAACAGTTTTAATAACTATCTCAAAAATTATCGCTCTGATGCAAACAACTGATGAGTTATCTACTTAAATTTGATGAACAAAACGACTTACGTATATTAAACATGCTAACCTTTAGCCCGGTAAGCAAATTAAAAAAAAAAACGCAATATGTAGGCTACACGAGAACGGAGACGTCGAGTAACCAAAACAAATGCGTTAAACAAATTCGTACACGTTATTTATCAATTTAACTCTAGAATTAAAGGATATACAACGAGAAACAACGTTTGACAACCTTTAAACAGTTTTAATAACTATCTCAAAAATTGTCGCTCTGATGCAAACAACTGATGAGTTATCTACTTAAATTTGATGAACAAAACGACTTACGTATTTTAAACATGCTAACCTTTAGCCCGGTAAGCAAATTAAAAAAAAAAACGCAATATGTAGGCTACACGAGAACGGAGACGTCGAGTAACCAAAACAAATGCGTTAAACAAATTCGTACACGTTATTTATCAATTTAACTCTAGAATTAAAGGATATACAACGAGAAACAACGTTTGACAACCTTTAAACAGTTTTAATAACTATCTCAAAAATTATCGCTCTGATGCAAACAACTGATGAGTTGCCTACTTAAATATGATGAACAAAACGACTTACGTATTTTAAACATGCTAACCTTTAGCCCGGTAAGCAAATTAAAAAAAAAAACGCAATATGTGGGCTACACGAGAACGGAGACGTCGAGTAACCAAAACAAATGCGTTAAACAAATTCGTACACGTTATTTATCAATTTAACTCTAGAATTAAAGGATATACAACGAGAAACAACGTTTGACAACCTTTAAACAGTTTTAATAACTATCTCAAAATTGTCGCTCTGATGCAAACAACTGATGAGCTATCTACTTAAATTTGTTGAACAAAACGACTTACGTATTTTAAACATGCTAACCTTTAGCCCGGTAAGCAAATTAAAAAAAAAAACGCAATATGTAGGCTACACGAGAACGGAGACGTCGAGTAACCAAAACAAATGCGTTAAACAAATTCGTACACGTTATTTATCAATTTAACTCTAGAATTAAAGGATATACAACGAGAAACAACGTTTGACAACCTTTAAACAGTTTTAATAGCTATCTCAAAAATTGTCGCTCTGATGCAAACAACTGATGAGTTATCTACTCAAATTTGTTGAACAAAACGACTTACGTATTTTAAGCATGCTAACCTTTAGCCCGGTAAGCAAATTAAAAAAAAAACGCAATATGTAGGCTACACGAGAACGGAGACGTCGAGTAACCAAAACAAATGCGTTAAACAAATTCGTACACGTTATTTATCAATTTAACTCTAGAATTAAAGGATATACAACGAGAAACAACGTTTGACAACCTTTAAACAGTTTTAATAACTATCTCAAAAATTATCGCTCTGATGCAAACAACTGATGAGTTATCTACTTAAATATGATGAACAAAACGACTTACGTATTTTAAACATGCTAACCTTTAGCCCGGTAAGCAAATTTAAAAAAAAACGCAATATGTAGGCTACACGAGAACGGAGACGTCGAGTAACCAAAACAAATGCGTTAAACAAATTCGTACACGTTATTTATCAATTTAACTCTAGAATTAAAGGATATACAACGAGAAACAACGTTTGACAACCTTTAAACAGTTTTAATAACTATCTCAAAAATTATCGCTCTGATGCAAACAACTGATGAGTTATCTACTTAAATATGATGAACAAAACGACTTACGTATTTTAAACATGCTAACCTTTAGCCCGGTAAGCAAATTAAAAAAAAAACGCAATATGTAGGCTACACGAGAACGGAGACGTCGATTAACCAAAACAAATGCGTTAAACAAATTCGTACACGTTATTTATCAATTTAACTCTAGAATTAAAGGATATACAACGAGAAACAACGTTTGACAACCTTTAAACAGTTTTAATAACTATCTCAAAAATTGTCGCTCTGATGCAAACAACTGATGAGTTATCTACTTAAATTTGTTGAACAAAACGACTTACGTATTTTAAGCATGCTAACCTTTAGCCCGGTAAGCAAATTAAAAAAAAACGCAATATGTAGGCTACACGAGAACGGAGACGTCGAGTAACCAAAACAAATGCGTTAAACAAATTCGTACACGTTATTTATCAATTTAACTCTAGAATTAAAGGATATACAACGAGAAACAACGTTTGACAACCTTTAAACAGTTTTAATAACTATCTCAAAAATTATCGCTCTGATGCAAACAACTGATGAGTTATCTACTTAAATTTGATGAACAAAACGACTTGCGTATTTTAAACATGCTAACCTTTAGCCCGGTAAGCAAATTAAAAAAAAAAAAACACAATATGTAGGCTACACGAGAACGGAGACGTCGAGTAACCAAAACAAATGCGTTAAACAAATTCGTACACGTTATTTATCAATTTAACTCTAGAATTAAAGAATATACAACGAGAAACAACGTTTGACAACCTTTAAACAGTTTTAATAACTATCTCAAAAATTGTCGCTCTGATGCAAACAACTGCTGAGTTATCTACTCAAATTTGTTGAACAAAACGACTTACGTATTTTAAACATGCTAACCTTTAGCCCGGTAAGCAAATTTAAAAAAAAAACGCAATATGTAGGCTACACGAGAACGGAGACGTCGAGTAACCAAAATAAATGCGTTAAACAAATTCGTACACGTTATTTATCAATTTAACTCTAGAATTAAAGGATATACAACGAGAAACAACGTTTGACAACCTTTAAACAGTTTTAATAACTATCTCAAAAATTATCGCTCTGATGCAAACAACTGATGAGCTATCTACTTAAATTTGTTGAACAAAACGACTTACGTATTTTAAACATGCTAACCTTTAGCCCGGTAAGCAAATTAAAAAAAAAACGCAATATGTAGGCTACACGAGAACGGAGACGTCGAGTAACCAAAAAAAATGCGTTAAACAAATTTGTACACGTTATTTATCAATTTAACTCTAGAATTAAAGGATATACAACGAGAAACAACGTTTGACAACCTTTAAACAGTTTTAATAACTATCTCAAAAATTGTCGCTCTGATGCAAACAACTGATGAGTTATCTACTCAAATTTGTTGAACAAAACGACATACGTATTTTAAGCATGCTAACCTTTAGCCCGGTAAGCAAATTAAAAAAAAAACGCAATATGTAGGCTACACGAGAACGGAGACGTCGAGTAACCAAAACAAATGCGTTAAACAAATTCGTACACGTTATTTATCAATTTAACTCTAGAATTAAAGGATATACAACGAGAAACAACGTTTGACAACCTTTAAACAGTTTTAATAACTATCTCAAAAATTATGGCTCTGATGCAAACAACTGATGAGTTATCTACTTAAATATGATGAACAAAACGACTTACGTATTTCAAACATGCTAACCTTTAGCCCGGTAAGCAAATTAAAAAAAAAACGCAATATGTAGGCTACACGAGAACGGAGACGTCGAGTAACCAAAACAAATGCGTTAAACAAATTCGTACACGTAATTTATCAATTTAACTCTAGAATTAAAGGATATACAACGAGAAACAACGTTTGACAACCTTTAAACAGTTTTAATAACTATCTCAAAAATTATCGCTCTGATGCAAACAACTGATGAGTTATCTACTTAAATATGATGAACAAAACGACTTACGTATTTTAAACATGCTAACCTTTAGCCCGGTAAGCAAATTAAAAAAAAAACGCAATATGTAGGCTACACGAGAACGGAGACGTCGAGTAACCAAAACAAATGCGTTAAACAAATTCGTACACGTTATTTATCAATTTAACTCTAGAATTAAAGGATATACAACGAGAAACAACGTCTGACAACCTTTAAACAGTTTTAATAACTATCTCAAAAATTATCGCTCTGATGCAAACAACTGATGAGTTATCTACTTAAATTTGATGAACAAAACGACTTACGTATTTTAAACATGCTAACCTTTAGCCCGGTTAGCAAATTAAAAAAAAAAACGCAATATGTGGGCTACACGAGAACGGAGACGTCGAGTAACCAAAACAAATGCGTTAAACAAATTCGTACACGTTATTTATCAATTTAACTCTAGAATTAAAGGATATACAACGAGAAACAACGTTTGACAACCTTTAAACAGTTTTAATAACTATCTCAAAAATTATCGCTTTGATGCAAACAACTGATGAGTTATCTACTTAAATATGATGAACAAAACGACTTACGTATTTTAAACATGCTAACCTTTAGCCCGGTAAGCAAATTAAAAAAAAAACGCAATATGTAGGCTACACGAGAACGGAGACGTCGAGTAACCAAAACAAATGCGTTAAACAAATTCGTACACGTTATTTATCAATTTAACTCTAGAATTAAAGGATATACAACGAGAAACAACGTTTGACAACCTTTAAACAGTTTTAGTAACTATCTCAAAAATTATCGCTCTGATGCAAACAACTGATGAGTTATCTACTTAAATTTGATGAACAAAACGACTTACGTATTTTAAACATGCTAACCTTTAGCCCGGTAAGCAAATTAAAAAAAAAAACGCAATATGTGGGCTACACGCGAACGGAGACGTCGAGTAACCAAAACAAATGCGTTAAACAAATTCGTACACGTTATTTATCAATTTAACTCTAGAATTAAAGGATATACAACGAGAAACAACGTTTGACAACCTTTAAACAGTTTTAATAACTATCTCAAAAATTATCGCTCTGATGCAAACAACTGATGAGTTATCTACTTAAATATGATGAACAAAACGACTTACGTATTTTAAACATGCTAACCTTTAGCCCGGTAAGCAAATTAAAAAAAAACGCAATATGTAGGCTACAGCAGAACGGAGACGTCGAGTAACCAAAACAAATGCGTTAAACAAATTCGTACACGTTATTTATCAATTTAACTCTAGAATTAAAGGATATACAACGAGAAACAACGTTTGACAACCTTTAAACAGTTTTAATAACTATCTCAAAAATTATCGCTCTGATGCAAACAACTGATGAGTTATCTACTTAAATTTGATGAACAAAACGACTTACGTATTTTAAACATGCTAACCTTTAGCCCGGTAAGCAAATTAAAAAAAAAACGCAATATGTAGGCTACACGAGAACGGAGACGTCGAGTAACCAAAACAAATGCGTTAAACAAATTCGTACACGTTATTTATCAATTTAACTCTAGAATTAAAGGATATACAACGAGAAACAACGTTTGACAACCTTTAAACAGTTTTAATAACTATCTCAAAAATTATCGCTCTGATGCAAACAACTGATGAGTTATCTACTTAAATTTGATGAACAAAACGACTTACGTATTTTAAACATGCTAACCTTTAGCCCGGTAAGCAAATTAAAAAAAAAAACGCAATATGTAGGCTACACGAGAACGGGGACGTCGAGTAACCAAAACAAATTCGTTAAACTAATTCGTACACGTTATTTATCAATTTAACTCTAGAATTAAAGGATATACAACGAGAAACAACGTTTTACAACCTTTAAACAGTTTTAATAACTATCTCAAAAATTGTCGCTCTGATGCAAACAACTGATGAGTTATCTACTTAAATTTGTTAAACAAAACGACTTACGTATTTTAAACATGCTAACCTTTAGCCCGGTAAGCAAAGTAAAAAAAAAACGCAATATGTAGGCTACACGAGAACGGAGACGTCGAGTAACCAAAACAAATGCGTTAAACAAATTCGTACACGTTATTTATCAATTTAACTCTAGAATTAAAGGATATACAACGAGAAACAACGTTTGACAACCTTTAAACAGTTTTAATAACTATCTCAAAAATTATCGCTCTGATGCAAACAACTGATGAGTTATCTACTTAAATTTGATGAACAAAACGACTTACGTATTTTAAACATGCTAACCTTTAGCCCGGTAAGCAAATTAAAAAAAAAACACAATATGTAGGCTACACGAGAACGGAGACGTCGAGTAACCAAAACAAATGCGTTAAACAAATTCGTACACGTTATTTATCAATTTAACTCTAGAATTAAAGGATATACAACGAGAAACAACGTTTGACAACCTTTAAACAGTTTTAATAACTATCTCAAAAATTGTCGCTCTGATGCAAACAACTGATGAGCTATCTACTTAAATTTGTTGAACAAAACGACTTACGTATTTTAAACATGCTAACCTTTAGCCCGGTAAGCAAATTAAAAAAAAAACGCAATATGTAGGCTACACGAGAACGGAGACGTCGAGAAACCAAAACAAATGCGTTAAACAAATTCGTACACGTTATTTATCAATTTAACTCTAGAATTAAAGGATATACAACGAGAAACAACGTCTGACAACCTTTAAACAGTTTTAATAACTATCTCAAAAATTATCGCTCTGATGCAAACAACTGATGAGTTATCTACTTAAATTTGATGAACAAAACGACTTACGTATTTTAAACATGCTAACCTTTAGCCCGGTTAGCAAATTAAAAAAAAAACGCAATATGTGGGCTACACGAGAACGGAGACGTCGAGTAACCAAAACAAATGCGTTAAACAAATTCGTACACGTTATTTATCAATTTAACTCTAGAATTAAAGGATATACAACGAGAAACAACGTTTGACAACCTTTAAACAGTTTTAATAACTATCTCAAAAATTATCGCTTTGATGCAAACAACTGATGAGTTATCTACTTAAATATGATGAACAAAACGACTTACGTATTTTAAACATGCTAACCTTTAGCCCGGTAAGCAAATTAAAAAAAAAACGCAATATGTAGGCTACACGAGAACGGAGACGTCGAGTAACCAAAACAAATGCGTTAAACAAATTCGTACACGTTATTTATCAATTTAACTCTAGAATTAAAGGATATACAACGAGAAACAACGTTTGACAACCTTTAAACAGTTTTAGTAACTATCTCAAAAATTATCGCTCTGATGCAAACAACTGATGAGTTATCTACTTAAATTTGATGAACAAAACGACTTACGTATTTTAAACATGCTAACCTTTAGCCCGGTAAGCAAATTAAAAAAAAAAACGCAATATGTGGGCTACACGCGAACGGAGACGTCGAGTAACCAAAACAAATGCGTTAAACAAATTCGTACACGTTATTTATCAATTTAACTCTAGAATTAAAGGATATACAACGAGAAACAACGTTTGACAACCTTTAAACAGTTTTAATAACTATCTCAAAAATTATCGCTCTGATGCAAACAACTGATGAGTTATCTACTTAAATATGATGAACAAAACGACTTACGTATTTTAAACATGCTAACCTTTAGCCCGGTAAGCAAATTAAAAAAAAACGCAATATGTAGGCTACAGCAGAACGGAGACGTCGAGTAACCAAAACAAATGCGTTAAACAAATTCGTACACGTTATTTATCAATTTAACTCTAGAATTAAAGGATATACAACGAGAAACAACGTTTGACAACCTTTAAACAGTTTTAATAACTATCTCAAAAATTATCGCTCTGATGCAAACAACTGATGAGTTATCTACTTAAATTTGATGAACAAAACGACTTACGTATTTTAAACATGCTAACCTTTAGCCCGGTAAGCAAATTAAAAAAAAAAACGCAATATGTAGGCTACACGAGAACGGAGACGTCGAGTAACCAAAACAAATGCGTTAAACAAATTCGTACACGTTATTTATCAATTTAACTCTAGAATTAAAGGATATACAACGAGAAACAACGTTTGACAACCTTTAAACAGTTTTAATAACTATCTCAAAAATTATCGCTCTGATGCAAACAACTGATGAGTTATCTACTTAAATTTGATGAACAAAACGACTTACGTATTTTAAACATGCTAACCTTTAGCCCGGTAAGCAAATTAAAAAAAAAAACGCAATATGTAGGCTACACGAGAACGGGGACGTCGAGTAACCAAAACAAATTCGTTAAACTAATTCGTACACGTTATTTATCAATTTAACTCTAGAATTAAAGGATATACAACGAGAAACAACGTTTGACAACCTTTAAACAGTTTTAATAACTATCTCAAAAATTGTCGCTCTGATGCAAACAACTGATGAGTTATCTACTTAAATTTGTTAAACAAAACGACTTACGTATTTTAAACATGCTAACCTTTAGCCCGGTAAGCAAAGTAAAAAAAAAACGCAATATGTAGGCTACACGAGAACGGAGACGTCGAGTAACCAAAACAAATGCGTTAAACAAATTCGTACACGTTATTTATCAATTTAACTCTAGAATTAAAGGATATACAACGAGAAACAACGTTTGACAACCTTTAAACAGTTTTAATAACTATCTCAAAAATTATCGCTCTGATGCAAACAACTGATGAGTTATCTACTTAAATTTGATGAACAAAACGACTTACGTATTTTAAACATGCTAACCTTTAGCCCGGTAAGCAAATTAAAAAAAAAACACAATATGTAGGCTACACGAGAACGGAGACGTCGAGTAACCAAAACAAATGCGTTAAACAAATTCGTACACGTTATTTATCAATTTAACTCTAGAATTAAAGGATATACAACGAGAAACAACGTTTGACAACCTTTAAACAGTTTTAATAACTATCTCAAAAATTGTCGCTCTGATGCAAACAACTGATGAGCTATCTACTTAAATTTGTTGAACAAAACGACTTACGTATTTTAAACATGCTAACCTTTAGCCCGGTAAGCAAATTAAAAAAAAAACGCAATATGTAGGCTACACGAGAACGGAGACGTCGAGAAACCAAAACAAATGCGTTAAACAAATTCGTACACGTTATTTATCAATTTAACTCTAGAATTAAAGGATATACAACGAGAAACAACGTTTGACAACCTTTAAACAGTTTTAATAGCTATCTCAAAAATTGTCGCTCTGATGCAAACAACTGATGAGTTATCTACTCAAATTTGTTGAACAAAACGACTTACGTATTTTAAGCATGCTAACCTTTAGCCCGGTAAGCAAATTAAAAAAAAACGCAATATGTAGGCTACACGAGAACGGAGACGTCGAGTAACCAAAACAAATGCGTTAAACAAATTCGTACACGTTATTTATCAATTTAACTCTAGAATTAAAGGATATACAACGAGAAACAACGTTTGACAACCTTTAAACAGTTTTAATAACTATCTCAAAAATTATCGCTCTGATGCAAACAACTGATGAGTTATCTACTTAAATATGATGAACAAAACGACTTACGTATTTTAAACATGCTAACCTTTAGCCCGGTAAGCAAATTTAAAAAACAACGCAATATGTAGGCTACACGAGAACGGAGACGTCGAGTAACCAAAACAAATGCGTTAAACAAATTCGTACACGTTATTTATCAATTTAACTCTAGAATTAAAGGATATACAACGAGAAACAACGTTTGACAACCTTTAAACAGTTTTAATAACTATCTCAAAAATTATCGCTCTGATGCAAACAACTGATGAGTTATCTACTTAAATATGATGAACAAAACGACTTACGTATTTTAAACATGCTAACCTTTAGCCCGGTAAGCAAATTAAAAAAAAAACGCAATATGTAGGCTACACGAGAACGGAGACGTCGATTAACCAAAACAAATGCGTTAAACAAATTCGTACACGTTATTTATCAATTTAACTCTAGAATTAAAGGATATACAACGAGAAACAACGTTTGACAACCTTTAAACAGTTTTAATAACTATCTCAAAAATTGTCGCTCTGATGCAAACAACTGATGAGTTATCTACTTAAATTTGTTGAACAAAACGACTTACGTATTTTAAGCATGCTAACCTTTAGCCCGGTAAGCAAATTAAAAAAAAACGCAATATGTAGGCTACACGAGAACGGAGACGTCGAGTAACCAAAACAAATGCGTTAAACAAATTCGTACACGTTATTTATCAATTTAACTCTAGAATTAAAGGATATACAACGAGAAACAACGTTTGACAACCTTTAAACAGTTTTAATAACTATCTCAAAAATTATCGCTCTGATGCAAACAACTGATGAGTTATCTACTTAAATTTGATGAACAAAACGACTTGCGTATTTTAAACATGCTAACCTTTAGCCCGGTAAGCAAATTAAAAAAAAAAAAACAATATGTAGGCTACACGAGAAGGAGACGTCGAGTAACCAAAACAAATGCGTTAAACAAATTCGTACACGTTATTTATCAATTTAACTCTAGAATTAAAGGATATACAACGAGAAACAACGTTTGACAACCTTTAAACAGTTTTAATAACTATCTCAAAAATTGTCGCTCTGATGCAAACAACTGCTGAGTTATCTACTCAAATTTGTTGAACAAAACGACTTACGTATTTTAAACATGCTAACCTTTAGCCCGGTAAGCAAATTTAAAAAAAAAACGCAATATGTAGGCTACACGAGAACGGAGACGTCGAGTAACCAAAACAAATGCGTTAAACAAATTCGTACACGTTATTTATCAATTTAACTCTAGAATTAAAGTATATACAACGAGAAACAACGTTTGACAACCTTTAAACAGTTTTAATAACTATCTCAAAAATTGTCGCTCTGATGCAAACAACTGATGAGTTATCTACTTAAATTTGTTGAACAAAACGACTTACGTATTTTAAACATGCTAACCTTTAGCCCGGTAAGCAAATTAAAAAAAAAAACGCAATATGTAGGCTACACGAGAACGGAGACGTCGAGTAACCAAAACAAATGCGTTAAACAAATTCGTACACGTTATTTATCAATTTAACTCTAGAATTAAAGGATATAAAACGAGAAACAACGTTTGACAACCTTTAAACAGTTTTAATAACTATCTCAAAAATTGTCGCTCTGATGCAAACAACTGATGAGTTATCTACTCAAATTTGTTGAACAAAACGACTTACGTATTTTAAGCATGCTAACCTTTAGCCCGGTAAGCAAATTAAAAAAAAAACGCAATATGTAGGCTACACGAGAACGGAGACGTCGAGTAACCAAAACAAATGCGTTAAACAAATTCGTACACGTTATTTATCAATTTAACTCTAGAATTAAAGGATATACAACGAGAAACAACGTTTGACAACCTTTAAACAGTTTTAATAACTATCTCAAAAATTGTCGCTCTGATGCAAACAACTGATAAGTTATCTACTTAAATTTGTTGAACAAAACGACTTACGTATTTTAAACATGCTAACCTTTAGCCCGGTAAGCAAATTAAAAAAAAAACGCAATATGTAGGCTACACGAGAACGGAGACGTCGAGTAACCAAAACAAATGCGTTAAACAAATTCGTACACGTTATTTATCAATTTAACTCTAGAATTAAAGGATATACAACGAGAAACAACGTTTGACAACCTTTAAACAGTTTTAATAACTATCTCAAAAATTATCGCTCTGATGCAAACAACTGATGAGTTATCTACTTAACTTTGATGAACAAAACGACTTACGTATTTTAAACATGCTAACCTTTAGCCCGGTAAGCAAATTAAAAAAAAAACGCAATATGTAGGCTACACGAGAACGGAGACGTCGAGTAACCAAAACAAATGCGTTAAACAAATTCGTACACGTTATTTATCAATTTAACTCTAGAATTAAAGTATATACAACGAGAAACAACGTTTGACAACCTTTAAACAGTTTTAATAACTATCTCAAAAATTGTCGCTCTGATGCAAACAACTGATGAGTTATCTACTTAAATTTGTTGAACAAAACGACTTACGTATTTTAAACATGCTAACCTTTAGCCCGGTAAGCAAATTAAGAAAAAAACGCAATATGTAGGCTACACGAGAACGGAGACGTCGAGTAACCAAAACAAATGCGTTAAACAAATTCGTACACGTTATTTATCAATTTAACTCTAGAATTAAAGGATATAAAACGAGAAACAACGTTTGACAACCTTTAAACAGTTTTAATTACTATCTCAAAAATTGTCGCTCTGATGCAAACAACTGATGAGTTATCTACTCAAATTTGTTGAACAAAACGACTTACGTATTTTAAGCATGCTAACCTTTAGCCCGGTAAGCAAATTAAAAAAAAAACGCAATATGTAGGCTACACGAGAACGGAGACGTCGAGTAACCAAAACAAATGCGTTAAACAAATTCGTACACGTTATTTATCAATTTAACTCTAGAATTAAAGGATATACAACGAGAAACAACGTTTGACAACCTTTAAACAGTTTTAATAACTATCTCAAAAATTATCGCTCTGATGCAAACAACTGATGAGTTATCTACTTAAATATGATGAACAAAACGACTTACGTACTTTAAACATGCTAACCTTTAGCCCGGTAAGCAAATTAAAAAAAAAACGCAATATGTAGGCTACACGAGATCGGAGACGTCGAGTAACCAAAACAAATGCGTTAAACAAATTCGTACACGTTATTTATCAATTTAACTCTAGAATTAAAGGATATACAACGAGAAACAACGTTTGACAACCTTTAAACAGTTTTAATAACTATCTCAAAAATTATCGCTCTGATGCAAACAACTGATGAGTTATCTACTTAAATATGATGAACAAAACGACTTACGTATTTTAAACATGCTAACCTTTAGCCCGGTAAGCAGATTAAAAAAAAAACGCAATATGTAGGCTACACGAGAACGGAGACGTCGAGTAACCAAAACAAATGCGTTAAACAAATACGTACACGTTATTTATCAATTTAATTCTAGAATTAAAGGATATACAACGAGAAAAAACGTTTGACAACCTTTAAACAGTTTTAATAACTATCTCAAAAATTATCGCTCTGATGCAAACAACTGATGAGTTATCTACTTAACTTTGATGAACAAAACGACTTACGTATTTTAAACATGCTAACCTTTAGCCCGGTAAGCAAATTAAAAAAAAACGCAATATGTGGGCTACACGAGAACGGAGACGTCGAGTAACCAAAACAAATGCGTTAAACAAATTCGTACACGTTATTTATCAATTTAACTCTAGAATTAAAGGATATACAACGAGAAACAACGTTTGACAACCTTTAAACAGTTTTAATAACTATCTCAAAAATTATCCCTCTGATGCAAACAACTGATGAGTTATCTACTTAAATATGATGAACAAAACGACTTACGTATTTTAAACATGCTAACCTTTAGCCCGGTAAGCAAATTAAAAAAAAAAACGCAATATGTAGGCTACACGAGACGTCGAGTAACCAAAACAAATGCGTTAAACAAATTCGTACACGTTATTTATCAATTTAACTCTAGAATTGAAGGATATACAACGAGAAACAACGTTTGACAACCTTTAAACAGTTTTAATAACTATCTCAAAAATTGTCGCTCTGATGCAAACAACTGATGAGTTATCTACTTAAATTTGTTGAACAAAACGACTTACATATTTTAAGCATGCTAACCTTTAGCCCGGTAAGCAAATTAAAAAAAAACGCAATATGTAGGCTACACGAGAACGGAGACGTCGAGTAACCAAAACAAATGCGTTAAACAAATTCGTACACGTTATTTATCAATTTAACTCTAGAATTAAAGGATATACAACGAGAAACAACGTTTGACAACCTTTAAACAGTTTTAATAACTATCTCAAAAATTGTCGCTCTGATGCAAACAACTGATGAGTTATCTACTTAAATTTGTTGAACAAAACGACTTACGTATTTTAAACATGCTAACCTTTAGCCCGGTAAGCAAATTAAAAAAAAAACGCAATATGTAGGCTACACGAGAACGGAGACGTCGAGTAACCAAAACAAATGCGTTAAACAAATTCGTACACGTTATTTATCAATTTAACTCTAGAATTAAAGGATATACAACGAGAAACAACGTTTGACAACCTTTAAACAGTTTTAATAACTATCTCAAAAATTGTCGCTCTGATGCAAACAACTGATGAGTTATCTACTTAAATATGATGAACAAAACGACTTACGTATTTTAAACATGCTAACCTTTAGCCCGGTAAGCAAATTAAAAAAAAAACGCAATATGTAGGCTACACGAGAACGGAGACGTCGAGTAACCAAAACAAATGCGTTAAACAAATTCGTACACGTTATTTATCAATTTAACTCTAGAATTAAAGGATATACAACGAGAAACAACGTTTGACAACCTTTAAACAGTTTTAATAACTATCTCAAAAATTATCGCTCTGATGCAAACAACTGATGAGTTATCTACTTAAATATGATGAACAAAACGACTTACGTATTTTAAACATGCTAACCTTTAGCCCGGTAAGCAAATTAAAAAAAAAACGCAATATGTAGACTACACGAGAACGGAGACGTCGAGTAACCAAAACAAATGCGTTAAACAAATTCGTACACGTTATTTATCAATTTAACTCTAGAATTAAAGGATATACAACGAGAAACAACGTTTGAAACCTTTAAACAGTTTTAATAACTATCTCAAAAATTATCGCTCTGATGCAAACAACTGATGAGTTATCTACTTAAATATGATGAACAAAACGACTTACGTATTTTAAACATGCTAACCTTTAGCCCGGTAAGCAAATTAAAAAAAAAAAGCAATATGTAGGCTACACGAGAACGGAGACGTCGAGTAACCAAAACAAATGCGTTAAACAAATTCGTACACGTTATTTATCAATTTAACTCTAGAATTAAAGGATATACAACGAGAAACAACGTTTGACAACCTTTAAACAGTTTTAATAACTATCTCAAAAATTATCGCTCTGATGCAAACAACTGATGAGTTATCTACTTAAATTTGATGAACAAAACGACTTGCGTATTTTAAACATGCTAACCTTTAGCCCGGTAAGCAAATTAAAAAAAAAAAAACACAATATGTAGGCTACACGAGAAGGAGACGTCGAGTAACCAAAACAAATGCGTTAAACAAATTCGTACACGTTATTTATCAATTTAACTCTAGAATTAAAGGATATACAACGAGAAACAACGTTTGACAACCTTTAAACAGTTTTAATAACTATCTCAAAAATTGTCGCTCTGATGCAAACAACTGCTGAGTTATCTACTCAAATTTGTTGAACAAAACGACTTACGTATTTTAAACATGCTAACCTTTAGCCCGGTAAGCAAATTTAAAAAAAAACGCAATATGTAGGCTACACGAGAACGGAGACGTCGAGTAACCAAAACAAATGCGTTAAACAAATTCGTACACGTTATTTATCAATTTAACTCTAGAATTAAAGTATATACAACGAGAAACAACGTTTGACAACCTTTAAACAGTTTTAATAACTATCTCAAAAATTGTCGCTCTGATGCAAACAACTGATGAGTTATCTACTTAAATTTGTTGAACAAAACGACTTACGTATTTTAAACATGCTAACCTTTAGCCCGGTAAGCAAATTAAAAAAAAAACGCAATATGTAGGCTACACGAGAACGGAGACGTCGAGTAACCAAAACAAATGCGTTAAACAAATTCGTACACGTTATTTATCAATTTAACTCTAGAATTAAAGGATATAAAACGAGAAACAACGTTTGACAACCTTTAAACAGTTTTAATAACTATCTCAAAAATTGTCGCTCTGATGCAAACAACTGATGAGTTATCTACTCAAATTTGTTGAACAAAACGACTTACGTATTTTAAGCATGCTAACCTTTAGCCCGGTAAGCAAATTAAAAAAAAAACGCAATATGTAGGCTACACGAGAACGGAGACGTCGAGTAACCAAAACAAATGCGTTAAACAAATTCGTACACGTTATTTATCAATTTAACTCTAGAATTAAAGGATATACAACGAGAAACAACGTTTGACAACCTTTAAACAGTTTTAATAACTATCTCAAAAATTGTCGCTCTGATGCAAACAACTGATAAGTTATCTACTTAAATTTGTTGAACAAAACGACTTACGTATTTTAAACATGCTAACCTTTAGCCCGGTAAGCAAATTAAAAAAAAAAACGCAATATGTAGGCTACACGAGAACGGAGACGTCGAGTAACCAAAACAAATGCGTTAAACAAATTCGTACACGTTATTTATCAATTTAACTCTAGAATTAAAGGATATACAACGAGAAACAACGTTTGACAACCTTTAAACAGTTTTAATAACTATCTCAAAAATTATCGCTCTGATGCAAACAACTGATGAGTTATCTACTTAACTTTGATGAACAAAACGACTTACGTATTTTAAACATGCTAACCTTTAGCCCGGTAAGCAAATTAAAAAAAAACGCAATATGTAGGCTACACGAGAACGGAGACGTCGAGTAACCAAAACAAATGCGTTAAACAAATTCGTACACGTTATTTATCAATTTAACTCTAGAATTAAAGTATATACAACGAGAAACAACGTTTGACAACCTTTAAACAGTTTTAATAACTATCTCAAAAATTGTCGCTCTGATGCAAACAACTGATGAGTTATCTACTTAAATTTGTTGAACAAAACGACTTACGTATTTTAAACATGCTAACCTTTAGCCCGGTAAGCAAATTAAGAAAAAAACGCAATATGTAGGCTACACGAGAACGGAGACGTCGAGTAACCAAAACAAATGCGTTAAACAAATTCGTACACGTTATTTATCAATTTAACTCTAGAATTAAAGGATATAAAACGAGAAACAACGTTTGACAACCTTTAAACAGTTTTAATAACTATCTCAAAAATTGTCGCTCTGATGCAAACAACTGATGAGTTATCTACTCAAATTTGTTGAACAAAACGACTTACGTATTTTAAGCATGCTAACCTTTAGCCCGGTAAGCAAATTAAAAAAAAAACGCAATATGTAGGCTACACGAGAACGGAGACGTCGAGTAACCAAAACAAATGCGTTAAACAAATTCGTACACGTTATTTATCAATTTAACTCTAGAATTAAAGGATATACAACGAGAAACAACGTTTGACAACCTTTAAACAGTTTTAATAACTATCTCAAAAATTATCGCTCTGATGCAAACAACTGATGAGTTATCTACTTAAATATGATGAACAAAACGACTTACGTACTTTAAACATGCTAACCTTTAGCCCGGTAAGCAAATTAAAAAAAAAACGCAATATGTAGGCTACACGAGAACGGAGACGTCGAGTAACCAAAACAAATGCGTTAAACAAATTCGTACACGTTATTTATCAATTTAACTCTAGAATTAAAGGATATACAACGAGAAACAACGTTTGACAACCTTTAAACAGTTTTAATAACTATCTCAAAAATTATCGCTCTGATGCAAACAACTGATGAGTTATCTACTTAAATATGATGAACAAAACGACTTACGTATTTTAAACATGCTAACCTTTAGCCCGGTAAGCAGATTAAAAAAAAACGCAATATGTAGGCTACACGAGAACGGAGACGTCGAGTAACCAAAACAAATGCGTTAAACAAATACGTACACGTTATTTATCAATTTAATTCTAGAATTAAAGGATATACAACGAGAAACAACGTTTGAAACCTTTAAACAGTTTTAATAACTATCTCAAAAATTATCGCTCTGATGCAAACAACTGATGAGTTATCTACTTAAATATGATGAACAAAACGACTTACGTATTTTAAACATGCTAACCTTTAGCCCGGTAAGCAAATTAAAAAAAAAAAGCAATATGTAGGCTACACGAGAACGGAGACGTCGAGTAACCAAAACAAATGCGTTAAACAAATTCGTACACGTTATTTATCAATTTAACTCTAGAATTAAAGGATATACAACGAGAAACAACGTTTGACAACCTTTAAACAGTTTTAATAACTATCTCAAAAATTGTCGCTCTGATGCAAACAACTGATGAGTTATCTACTTAAATATGATGAACAAAACGACTTACGTATTTTAAACATGCTAACCTTTAGCCCGGTAAGCAAATTAAAAAAAAAACGCAATATGTAGGCTACACGAGAACGGAGACGTCGAGTAACCAAAACAAATGCGTTAAACAAATTCGTACACGTTATTTATCAATTTAACTCTAGAATTAAAGGATATACAACGAGAAACAACGTTTGACAACCTTTAAACAGTTTTAATAACTATCTCAAAAATTATCGCTCTGATGCAAACAACTGATGAGTTATCTACTTAAATATGATGAACAAAACGACTTACGTATTTTAAACATGCTAACCTTTAGCCCGGTAAGCAAATTAAAAAAAAAACGCAATATGTAGACTACACGAGAACGGAGACGTCGAGTAACCAAAACAAATGCGTTAAACAAATTCGTACACGTTATTTATCAATTTAACTCTAGAATTAAAGGATATACAACGAGAAACAACGTTTGAAACCTTTAAACAGTTTTAATAACTATCTCAAAAATTATCGCTCTGATGCAAACAACTGATGAGTTATCTACTTAAATATGATGAACAAAACGACTTACGTATTTTAAACATGCTAACCTTTAGCCCGGTAAGCAAATTAAAAAAAAAAAGCAATATGTAGGCTACACGAGAACGGAGACGTCGAGAAACCAAAACAAATGCGTTAAACAAATTCGTACACGTTATTTATCAATTTAACTCTAGAATTAAAGGATATACAAGGAGAAACAACGTTTGACAACCTTTAAACAGTTTTAATAACTATCTCAAAAATTGTCGCTCTGATGCAAACAACTGATGAGTTATCTACTTAAATTTGTTGAACAAAACGACTTACGTATTTTAAGCATGCTAACCTTTAGCCCGGTAAGCAAATTAAAAAAAAAACGCAATATGTAGGCTACACGAGACGTCGAGTAACCAAAACAAATGCGTTAAACAAATTCGTACACGTTATTTATCAATTTAACTCTAGAATTAAAGGATATACAACGAGAAACAACGTTTGACAACCTTTAAACAGTTTTAATAACTATCTCAAAAATTATCGCTCTGATGCAAACAACTGATGAGTTATCTACTTAACTTTGATGAACAAAACGACTTACGTATTTTAAACATGCTAACCTTTAGCCCGGTAAGCAAATTAAAAAAAAAACGCAATATGTAGGCTACACGAGAACGGAGACGTCGAGTAACCAAAACAAATGCGTTAAACAAATTCGTACACGTTATTTATCAATTTAACTCTAGAATTAAAGTATATACAACGAGAAACAACGTTTGACAACCTTTAAACAGTTTTAATAACTATCTCAAAAATTGTCGCTCTGATGCAAACAACTGATGAGTTATCTACTTAAATTTGTTGAACAAAACGACTTACGTATTTTAAACCTGCTAACCTTTAGCCCGGTAAGCAAATTAAGAAAAAAACGCAATATGTAGGCTACACGAGAACGGAGACGTCGAGTAACCAAAACAAATGCGTTAAACAAATTCGTACACGTTATTTATCAATTTAACTCTAGAATTAAAGGATATAAAACGAGAAACAACGTTTGACAACCTTTAAACAGTTTTAATAACTATCTCAAAAATTGTCGCTCTGATGCAAACAACTGATGAGTTATCTACTCAAATTTGTTGAACAAAACGACTTACGTATTTTAAGCATGCTAACCTTTAGCCCGGTAAGCAAATTAAAAAAAAAACGCAATATGTAGGCTACACGAGAACGGAGACGTCGAGTAACCAAAACAAATGCGTTAAACAAATTCGTACACGTTATTTATCAATTTAACTCTAGAATTAAAGGATATACAACGAGAAACAACGTTTGACAACCTTTAAACAGTTTTAATAACTATCTCAAAAATTATCGCTCTGATGCAAACAACTGATGAGTTATCTACTTAAATATGATGAACAAAACGACTTACGTATTTTAAACATGCTAACCTTTAGCCCGGTAAGCAGATTAAAAAAAAACGCAATATGTAGGCTACACGAGAACGGAGACGTCGAGTAACCAAAACAAATGCGTTAAACAAATACGTACACGTTATTTATCAATTTAATTCTAGAATTAAAGGATATACAACGAGAAACAACGTTTGAAACCTTTAAACAGTTTTAATAACTATCTCAAAAATTATCGCTCTGATGCAAACAACTGATGAGTTATCTACTTAAATATGATGAACAAAACGACTTACGTATTTTAAACATGCTAACCTTTAGCCCGGTAAGCAAATTAAAAAAAAAAAAGCAATATGTAGGCTACACGAGAACGGAGACGTCGAGTAACCAAAACAAATGCGTTAAACAAATTCGTACACGTTATTTATCAATTTAACTCTAGAATTAAAGGATATACAACGAGAAACAACGTTTGACAACCTTTAAACAGTTTTAATAACTATCTCAAAAATTGTCGCTCTGATGCAAACAACTGATGAGTTATCTACTTAAATATGATGAACAAAACGACTTACGTATTTTAAACATGCTAACCTTTAGCCCGGTAAGCAAATTAAAAAAAAAACGCAATATGTAGGCTACACGAGAACGGAGACGTCGAGTAACCAAAACAAATGCGTTAAACAAATTCGTACACGTTATTTATCAATTTAACTCTAGAATTAAAGGATATACAACGAGAAACAACGTTTGACAACCTTTAAACAGTTTTAATAACTATCTCAAAAATTATCGCTCTGATGCAAACAACTGATGAGTTATCTACTTAAATATGATGAACAAAACGACTTACGTATTTTAAACATGCTAACCTTTAGCCCGGTAAGCAAATTAAAAAAAAACGCAATATGTAGACTACACGAGAACGGAGACGTCGAGTAACCAAAACAAATGCGTTAAACAAATTCGTACACGTTATTTATCAATTTAACTCTAGAATTAAAGGATATACAACGAGAAACAACGTTTTGAAACCTTTAAACAGTTTTAATAACTATCTCAAAAATTATCGCTCTGATGCAAACAACTGATGAGTTATCTACTTAAATATGATGAACAAAACGACTTACGTATTTTAAACATGCTAACCTTTAGCCCGGTAAGCAAATTAAAAAAAAAAAGCAATATGTAGGCTACACGAGAACGGAGACGTCGAGAAACCAAAACAAATGCGTTAAACAAATTCGTACACGTTATTTATCAATTTAACTCTAGAATTAAAGGATATACAAGGAGAAACAACGTTTGACAACCTTTAAACAGTTTTAATAACTATCTCAAAAATTGTCGCTCTGATGCAAACAACTGATGAGTTATCTACTTAAATTTGTTGAACAAAACGACTTACGTATTTTAAGCATGCTAACCTTTAGCCCGGTAAGCAAATTAAAAAAAAAACGCAATATGTAGGCTACACGAGACGTCGAGTAACCAAAAAAAATGCGTTAAACAAATTCGTACACGTTATTTATCAATTTAACTCTAGAATTGAAGGATATACAACGAGAAACAACGTTTGACAACCTTTAAACAGTTTTAATAACTATCTCAAAAATTATCGCTCTGATGCAAACAACTGATGAGTTATCTACTTAAATTTGATGAACAAAACGACTTACGTATTTTAAACATGCTAACCTTTAGCCCGGTAAGCAAATTAAAAAAAAAACACAATATGTAAGCTACACGAGAACGGAGACGTCGAGTAACACGAAGAGTCGAGTAACAAAACAAATGCGTTAAACAAATTCGTACACGTTATTTATCAATTTAACTCTAGAATTAAAGGATATACAACGAGAAACAACGTTTGACAACCTTTAAACAGTTTTAATAACTATCTCAAAAATTGTCGCTCTGATGCAAACAACTGATGAGTTATCTACTTAAATTTGTTGAACAAAACGACTTACATATTTTAAGCATGCTAACCTTTAGCCCGGTAAGCAAATTAAAAAAAAACGCAATATGTAGGCTACACGAGAACGGAGACGTCGAGTAACCAAAACAAATGCGTTAAACAAATTCGTACACGTTATTTATCAATTTAACTCTAGAATTAAAGGATATACAACGAGAAACAACGTTTGACAACCTTTAAACAGTTTTAATAACTATCTCAAAAATTGTCGCTCTGATGCAAACAACTGATGAGTTATCTACTTAAATTTGTTGAACAAAACGACTTACGTATTTTAAACATGCTAACCTTTAGCCCGGTAAGCAAATTAAAAAAAAAACGCAATATGTAGGCTACACGAGAACGGAGACGTCGAGTAACCAAAACAAATGCGTTAAACAAATTCGTACACGTTATTTATCAATTTAACTCTAGAATTAAAGGATATACAACGAGAAACAACGTTTGACAACCTTTAAACAGTTTTAATAACTATCTCAAAAATTATCGCTCTGATGCAAACAACTGATGAGTTATCTACTTAAATATGATGAACAAAACGACTTACGTATTTTAAACATGCTAACCTTTAGCCCGGTAAGCAAATTAAAAAAAAAACGCAATATGTAGGCTACACGAGAACGGAGACGTCGAGTAACCAAAACAAATGCGTTAAACAAATTCGTACACGTTATTTATCAATTTAACTCTAGAATTAAAGGATATACAACGAGAAACAACGTTTGACAACCTTTAAACAGTTTTAATAACTATCTCAAAAATTATCGCTCTGATGCAAACAACTGATGAGTTATCTACTTAAATATGATGAACAAAACGACTTACGTATTTTAAACATGCTAACCTTTAGCCCGGTAAGCAAATTAAAAAAAAAACGCAATATGTAGGCTACACGAGAACGGAGACGTCGAGTAACCAAAACAAATGCGTTAAACAAATTCGTACACGTTATTTATCAATTTAACTCTAGAATTAAAGGATATACAACGAGAAACAACGTTTGACAACCTTTAAACAGTTTTAATAACTATCTCAAAAATTATCGCTCTGATGCAAACAACTGATGAGTTATCTACTTAAATATGATGAACAAAACGACTTACGTATTTTAAACATGCTAACCTTTAGCCCGGTAAGCAAATTAAAAAAAAAAACGCAATATGTAGGCTACACGAGAACGGAGACGTCGAGTAACCAAAACAAATGCGTTAAACAAATTCGTACACGTAATTTATCAATTTAACTCTAGAATTAAAGGATATACAACGAGAAACAACGTTTGACAACCTTTAAACAGTTTTAATAACTATCTCAAAAATTATCGCTCTGATGCAAACAACTGATGAGTTATCTACTTAAATATGATGAACAAAACGACTTACGTATTTTAAACATGCTAACCTTTAGCCCGGTAAGCAAATTAAAAAAAAAACGCAATATGTAGGCTACACGAGAACGGAGACGTCGAGTAACCAAAACAAATGCGTTAAACAAATTCGTACACGTTATTTATCAATTTAACTCTAGAATTAAAGGATATACAACGAGAAACAACGTTTGAAACCTTTAAACAGTTTTAATAACTATCTCAAAAATTATCGCTCTGATGCTGTCTAAGCTTTGGGCAATTGAGGGCGAGCAGTTTAAAAAGAGTTATAAATGAGTAATTTTATGTGCTTGTAAGCGTATGAGTCGTGGCACAGTGGCTGACGTACCCGACCAAACGCCCGGGGTTGCGGGTTCAACTCCCACCAAGCATTCCTTTTTTTTTTAATTTATAAATTATTATTATTAATGGACTGTATTGAGTTTATGGGGTTTTTGATTTAATGTATTCCATTTATTGAGTTGGGTAGTTTTAGTGTTATTGGTGTATTTAAGTCATGGGAGGATGCATAGCATCAGTACACCTTTATTTATTTAATTTGTGTTTATTTTAAGGGATTCAGTTTATTAAGTTGGGTGGTTTTGGTGTGTTTAAGTCATGGGAGGATGCATAGGATCGGTACACCTTTTATTTATTTAATGTGGGGGCGAGCACTGGGGGGCTCTGAGGCTTCGCTCTACTGAGCCACCTCATCCTCTATTTGAAGAACCCTTTAAAATGTGATATGGAGGCGAGCACGGGACGGCTCTGAGGTATTGACACCCCATTTTCTACAAGAAAAACCTCTATTTATTTAATTTGGGGCGAGCGTTGGGCACTCTGAGGTTTCGCTCTAATGAGCCACCTCATCTTCTATTTGAAGAACCCCTTCAAAGTGTGATATGGAGGCGAGCACTGGGCTCTGATGTATTAGCACACCATCCGAAGAACCTCGATTTTAATTAAAAAACTCAAACTATATCTTTAGAATATTTCACTAACCAGTTGAGAATTACAAGCACACTCAATGGCTACTGAAACAAACGAACGAAAAATGTTCATAGTTTAAGTCGCTTAAGCATACTCCCCCCTTAGACGGCTTAGTCGTCTAATGAAACTTCCATACGAGCCAGTCATCCGGCTCGAAGGACCATGTCTAAGCTTTGGGCAATTGAGGGCGAGCAGTTTAAAAAGAGTTATAAATGAGTAATTTTATGTGCTTGTAAGCGTATTAGTCGTGGCACAGTGGCTGACGTACCCGACCAAACGCCCGGGGTTGCGGGTTCAACTCCCACCAAGCATTCCTTTTTTTTTTAATTTATAAATTATTATTATTAATGGACTGTATTGAGTTTATGGGGTTTTTGATTTAATGTATTCCATTTATTGAGTTGGGTAGTTTTAGTGTTATTGGTGTATTTAAGTCATGGGAGGATGCATAGCATCAGTACACCTTTATTTATTTAATTTGTGTTTATTTTAAGGGATTCAGTTTATTAAGTTGGGTGGTTTTGGTGTGTTTAAGTCATGGGAGGATGCATAGGATCAGTACACCTTTTATTTATTTAATGTGGGGGCGAGCACTGGGGGGCTCTGAGGCTTCGCTCTACTGAGCCACCTCATCCTCTATTTGAAGAACCCTTTAAAATGTGATATGGAGGCGAGCACGGGACGGCTCTGAGGTATTGGCACCCCATTTTCTACAAGAAAAACCTCTATTTATTTAATTTGGGGCGAGCGTTGGGCACTCTGAGGTTTCGCTCTAATGAGCCACCTCATCTTCTATTTGAAGAACCCCTTCAAAGTGTGATATGGAGGCGAGCACTGGGCTCTGATGTATTAGCACACCATCCGAAGAACCTCGATTTTAATTAAAAAACTCAAACTATATCTTTAGAATATTTCACTAACCAGTTGAGAATTACAAGCACACTCAATGGCTACTGAAACAAACGAACGAAAAATGTTCATAGTTTAAGTCGCTTAAGCTGATGAGTTATCTACTTAAATATGATGAACAAAACGACTTACGTATTTTAAACATGCTAACCTTTAGCCCGGTAAGCAAATTAAAAAAAAAACGCAATATGTAGGCTACACGAGAACGGAGACGTCGAGTAACCAAAACAAATGCGTTAAACAAATTCGTACACGTTATTTATCAATTTAACTCTAGAATTAAAGGATATACAAGGAGAAACAACGTTTGACAACCTTTAAACAGTTTTAATAACTATCTCAAAAATTGTCGCTCTGATGCAAACAACTGATGAGTTATCTACTTAAATTTGTTGAACAAAACGACTTACGTATTTTAAGCATGCTAACCTTTAGCCCGGTAAGCAAATTAAAAAAAAAAACGCAATATGTAGGCTACACGAGAACGGAGACGTCGAGTAACCAAAACAAATGCGTTAAACAAATTCGTACACGTTATTTATCAATTTAACTCTAGAATTAAAGGATATACAACGAGAAACAACGTTTGACAACCTTTAAACAGTTTTAATAACTATCTCAAAAATTATCGCTCTGATGCAAACAACTGATGAGTTATCTACTTAAATATGATGAACAAAACGACTTACGTATTTTAAACATGCTAACCTTTAGCCCGGTAAGCAAATTAAAAAAAAAACGCAATATGTAGGCTACACGAGAACGGAGACGTCGAGTAACCAAAACAAATGCGTTAAACAAATTCGTACACGTTATTTATCAATTTAACTCTAGAATTAAAGGATATACAACGAGAAACAACGTTTGACAACCTTTAAACAGTTTTAATAACTATCTCAAAAATTATCGCTCTGATGCAAACAACTGATGAGTTATCTACTTAAATTTGATGAACAAAACGACTTACGTATTTTAAACATGCTAACCTTTAGCCCGGTAAGCAAATTAAAAAAAAAACACAATATGTACGCTACACGAGAACGGAGACGTCGAGTAACCAAAACAAATGCGTTAAACAAATTCGTACACGTTATTTATCAATTTAACTCTAGAATTAAAGGATATACAACGAGAAACAACGTTTGACAACCTTTAAACAGTTTTAATAACTATCTCAAAAATTGTCGCTCTGATGCAAACAACTGCTGAGTTATCTACTCAAATTTGTTGAACAAAACGACTTACGTATTTTAAACATGCTAACCTTTAGCCCGGTAAGCAAATTAAAAAAAAAAAACGCAATATGTAGGCTACACGAGAACGGAGACGTCGAGTAACCAAAACAAATGCGTTAAACAAATTCGTACACGTTATTTATCAATTTAACTCTAGAATTAAAGGATATACAACGAGAAACAACGTTTGACAACCTTTAAACAGTTTTAATAACTATCTCAAAAATTATCGCTCTGATGCAAACAACTGATGAGTTATCTACTTAAATTTGATGAACAAAACGACTTACGTATTTTAAACATGCTAACCTTTAGCCCGGTAAGCAAATTAAAAAAAAAAACGCAATATGTAGGCTACACGAGAACGGAGACGTCGAGTAACCAAAACAAATGCGTTAAACAAATTCGTACACGTTATTTATCAATCTAACTCTAGAATTAAAGGATATACAACGAGAAACAACGTTTGACAACCTTTAAACAGTTTTAATAACTATCTCAAAAATTATCGCTCTGATGCAAACAACTGATGAGTTATCTACTTAAATTTGATGAACAAAACGACTTACGTATTTTAAACATGCTAACCTTTAGCCCGGTAAGCAAATTAAAAAAAAAAAAACGCAATATGTAGGCTACACGAGAACGGAGACGTCGAGTAACCAAAACAAATGCGTTAAATAAATTCGTACACGTTATTTATCAATTTAACTCTAGAATTAAAGGATATACAACGAGAAACAACGTTTGACAACTTTAAACAGTTTTAATAACTATCTCAAAAATTGTCGCTCTGATGCAAACAACTGATGAGTTATCTACTTAAATTTGTTGAACAAAACGACTTACGTATTTTAAACATACTAACCTTTAGCCCGGTAAGCAAATTAAAAAAAAAACGCAATATGTAGGCTACACGAGAACGGAGACGTCGAGTAACCAAAACAAATGCGTTAAACAAATTCGTACACGTTATTTATCAATTTAACTCTAGAATTAAAGGATATACAACGAGAAACAACGTTTGACAACCTTTAAACAGTTTTAATAACTATCTCAAAAATTGTCGCTCTGATGCAAACAACTGATGAGTTATCTACTCAAATTTGTTGAACAAAACGACTTACGTATTTTAAGCATGCTAACCTTTAGCCCGGTAAGCAAATTAAAAAAAAAACGCAATATGTAGGCTACACGAGAACGGAGACGTCGAGTAACCAAAACAAATGCGTTAAACAAATTCGTACACGTTATTTATCAATTTAACTCTAGAATTAAAGGATATACAACGAGAAACAACGTTTGACAACCTTTAAACAGTTTTAATAACTATCTCAAAAATTATCGCTCTGATGCAAACAACTGATGAGTTATCTATTTAAATATGATGAACAAAACGACTTACGTATTTTAAACATGCTAACCTTTAGCCCGGTAAGCAAATTAAAAAAAAAAACGCAATATGTAGGCTACACGAGAACGGAGACGTCGAGTAACCAAAACAAATGCGTTAAACAAATTCGTACACGTTATTTATCAATTTAACTCTAGAATTAAAGGATATACAACGAGAAACAACGTTTGACAACCTTTAAACAGTTTTAATAACTATCTCAAAAATTATCGCTCTGATGCAAACAACTGATGAGTTATCTACTTAAATATGATGAACAAAACGACTTACGTATTTTAAACATGCTAACCTTTAGCCCGGTAAGCAAATTAAAAAAAAAAACGCAATATGTAGGCTACACGAGAACGGAGACGTCGAGTAACCAAAACAAATGCGTTAAACAAATTCGTACACGTTATTTATCAATTTAACTCTAGAATTAAAGGATATACAACGAGAAACAACGTTTGACAACCTTTAAACAGTTTTAATAACTATCTCAAAAATTATCGCTCTGATGCAAACAACTGATGAGTTATCTACTTAAATTTGATGAACAAAACGACTTACGTATTTTAAACATGCTAACCTTTAGCCCGGTAAGCAAATTAAAAAAAAAAAACGCAATATGTAGGCTACACGAGAACGGAGACGTCGAGTAACCAAAACAAATGCGTTAAACAAATTCGTACACGTTATTTATCAATTTAACTCTAGAATTAAAGGATATACAACGAGAAACAACGTTTGACAACCTTTAAACAGTTTTAATAACTATCTCAAAAATTATCGCTCTGATGCAAACAACTGATGAGTTATCTACTTAAATTTGATGAACAAAACGACTTACGTATTTTAAACATGCTAACCTTTAGCCCGGTAAGCAAATTAAAAAAAAAAACGCAATATGTAGGCTACACGAGAACGGAGACGTCGAGTAACCAAAACAAATGCGTTAAACAAATTCGTACACGTTATTTATCAATCTAACTCTAGAATTAAAGGATATACAACGAGAAACAACGTTTGACAACCTTTAAACAGTTTTAATAACTATCTCAAAAATTATCGCTCTGATGCAAACAACTGATGAGTTATCTACTTAAATTTGATGAACAAAACGACTTACGTATTTTAAACATGCTAACCTTTAGCCCGGTAAGCAAATTAAAAAAAAAAACGCAATATGTAGGCTACACGAGAACGGAGACGTCGAGTAACCAAAACAAATGCGTTAAATAAATTCGTACACGTTATTTATCAATTTAACTCTAGAATTAAAGGATATACAACGAGAAACAACGTTTGACAACTTTAAACAGTTTTAATAACTATCTCAAAAATTGTCGCTCTGATGCAAACAACTGATGAGTTATCTACTTAAATTTGTTGAACAAAACGACTTACGTATTTTAAACATACTAACTTTTAGCCCGGTAAGCAAATTAAAAAAAAAAACGCAATATGTAGGCTACACGAGAACGGAGACGTCGAGTAACCAAAACAAATGCGTTAAACAAATTCGTACACGTTATTTATCAATTTAACTCTAGAATTAAAGGATATACAACGAGAAACAACGTTTGACAACCTTTAAACAGTTTTAATAACTATCTCAAAAATTGTCGCTCTGATGCAAACAACTGATGAGTTATCTACTCAAATTTGTTGAACAAAACGACTTACGTATTTTAAGCATGCTAACCTTTAGCCCGGTAAGCAAATTAAAAAAAAAACGCAATATGTAGGCTACACGAGAACGGAGACGTCGAGTAACCAAAACAAATGCGTTAAACAAATTCGTACACGTTATTTATCAATTTAACTCTAGAATTAAAGGATATACAACGAGAAACAACGTTTGACAACCTTTAAACAGTTTTAATAACTATCTCAAAAATTATCGCTCTGATGCAAACAACTGATGAGTTATCTATTTAAATATGATGAACAAAACGACTTACGTATTTTAAACATGCTAACCTTTAGCCCGGTAAGCAAATTAAAAAAAAAACGCAATATGTAGGCTACACGAGAACGGAGACGTCGAGTAACCAAAACAAATGCGTTAAACAAATTCGTACACGTTATTTATCAATTTAACTCTAGAATTAAAGGATATACAACGAGAAACAACGTTTGACAACCTTTAAACAGTTTTAATAACTATCTCAAAAATTATCGCTCTGATGCAAACAACTGATGAGTTATCTACTTAAATATGATGAACAAAACGACTTACGTATTTTAAACATGCTAACCTTTAGCCCGGTAAGCAAATTAAAAAAAAAACGCAATATGTAGGCTACACGAGAACGGAGACGTCGAGTAACCAAAACAAATGCGTTAAACAAATTCGTACACGTTATTTATCAATTTAACTCTAGAATTAAAGGATATACAACGAGAAACAACGTTTGACAACCTTTAAACAGTTTTAATAACTATCTCAAAAATTATCGCTCTGATGCAAACAACTGATGAGTTATCTACTTAAATTTGATGAACAAAACGACTTACGTATTTTAAACATGCTAACCTTTAGCCCGGTAAGCAAATTAAAAAAAAAACGCAATATGTGGGCTACACGAGAACGGAGACGTCGAGTAACCAAAACAAATGCGTTAAACAAATTCGTACACGTTATTTATCAATTTAACTCTAGAATTAAAGGATATACAACGAGAAACAACGTTTGACAACCTTTAAACAGTTTTAATAACTATCTCAAAAATTATCGCTCTGATGCAAACAACTGATGAGTTATCTACTTAAATATGATGAACAAAACGACTTACGTATTTTAAACATGCTAACCTTTAGCCCGGTAAGCAAATTAAAAAAAAAACGCAATATGTAGGCTACACGAGAACGGAGACGTCGAGTAACCAAAACAAATGCGTTAAACAAATTCGTACACGTTATTTATCAATTTAACTCTAGAATTAAAGGATATACAACGAGAAAACAACGTTTGACAACCTTTAAACAGTTTTAATAACTATCTCAAAAATTATCGCTCTGATGCAAACAACTGATGAGTTATCTACTTAAATATGATGAACAAAACGACTTACGTATTTTAAACATGCTAACCTTTAGCCCGGTAAGCAAATTTAAAAAAAAAAACGCAATATGTAGGCTACACGAGAACGGAGACGTCGAGTAACCAAAACAAATGCGTTAAACAAATTCGAACACGTTATTTATCAATTTAACTCTAGAATTAAAGGATATACAACGAGAAACAACGTTTGACAACCTTTAAAACAGTTTTAATAACTATCTCAAAAATTATCGCTCTGATGCAAACAACTGATGAGTTATCTACTTAAATATGATGAACAAAACGACTTACGTATTTTAAACATGCTAACCTTTAGCCCGGTAAGCAAATTAAAAAAAAAAACGCAATATGTAGGCTACACGAGAACGGAGACGTCGAGTAACCAAAACAAATGCGTTAAACAAATTCGTACACGTTATTTATCAATTTAACTCTAGAATTAAAGGATATACAACGAGAAACAACGTTTGACAACCTTTAAACAGTTTTAATAACTATCTCAAAAATTATCGCTCTGATGCAAACAACTGATGAGTTATCTACTTAAATATGATGAACAAAACGACTTACGTATTTTAAACATGCTAACCTTTAGCCCGGTAAGCAAATTTAAAAAAAAAACGCAATATGTAGGCTACACGAGAACGGAGACGTCGAGTAACCAAAACAAATGCGTTAAACAAATTCGAACACGTTATTTATCAATTTAACTCTAGAATTAAAGGATATACAACGAGAAACAACGTTTGACAACCTTTAAACAGTTTTAATAACTATCTCAAAAATTATCGCTCTGATGCAAACAACTGATGAGTTATCTACTTAAATATGATGAACAAAACGACTTACGTATTTTAAACATGCTAACCTTTAGCCCGGTAAGCAAATTAAAAAAAAAAACGCAATATGTAGGCTACACGAGAACGGAGACGTCGAGTAACCAAAACAAATGCGTTAAACAAATACGTACACGTTATTTATCAATTTAACTCTAGAATTAAAGGATATACAACGAGAAACAACGTTTGACAACCTTTAAACAGTTTTAATAACTATCTCAAAAATTATCGCTCTGATGCAAACAACTGATGAGTTATCTACTTAAATTTGATGAACAAAACGACTTACGTATTTTAAACATGCTAACCTTTAGCCCGGTAAGCAAATTAAAAAAAAAAACGCAATATGTAGGCTACACGAGAACGGAGACGTCGAGTAACCAAAACAAATGCGTTAAACAAATTCGTACACGTTATTTATCAATTTAACTCTAGAATTAAAGGATATACAACGAGAAACAACGTTTGACAACCTTTAAACAGTTTTAATAACTATCTCAAAAATTATCGCTCTGATGCAAACAACTGATGAGTTATCTACTTAAATTTGATGAACAAAACGACTTACGTATTTTAAACATGCTAACCTTTAGCCCGGTAAGCAAATTAAAAAAAAAAACGCAATATGTAGGCTACACGAGAACGGAGACGTCGAGTAACCAAAACAAATGCGTTAAACAAATTCGTACACGTTATTTATCAATTTAACTCTAGAATTAAAGGATATACAACGAGAAACAACGTTTGACAACCTTTAAACAGTTTTTAATAACTATCTCAAAAATTATCGCTCTGATGCAAACAACTGATGAGTTATCTACTTAAATTTGATGAACAAAACGACTTACAGTATTTTAAACATGCTAACCTTTAGCCCGGTAAGCAAATTAAAAAAAAAAAACGCAATATGTAGGCTACACGAGAACGGAGGACGTCGAGTAACCAAAACAAATGCGTTAAACAAATTCGTACACGTTATTTATCAATTTAACTCTAGAATTAAAGGATATACAACGAGAAACAACGTTTGACAACCTTTAAACAGTTTTAATAACTATCTCAAAAATTATCGCTCTGATGCAAACAACTGATGAGTTATCTACTTAAATATGATGAACAAAACGACTTACGTATTTTAAACATGCTAACCTTTAGCCCGGTAAGCAAGTTAAAAAAAAAAAACGCAATATGTAGGCTACACGAGAACGGAGACGTCGAGTAACCAAAACAAATGCGTTAAACAAATTCGTACACGTTATTTATCAATTTAACTCTAGAATTAAAGGATATACGAACGAGAAACAACGTTTGACAACCTTTAAACAGTTTTAATAACTATCTCAAAAATTATCGCTCTGATGCAAACAACTGATGAGTTATCTACTTAAATATGATGAACAAAACGACTTACGTATTTTAAAACATGCTAACCTTTAGCCCGGTAAGCAAATTAAAAAAAAAAAACGCAATATGTAGAGAACGGAGACGTCGAGTAACCAAAACAAATGCGTTAAACAAATTCGTACACGTTATTTATCAATTTAACTCTAGAATTAAAGGATATACAACGAGAAACAACGTTTGACAACCTTTAAACAGTTTTAATAACTATCTCAAAAATTATCGCTCTGATGCAAACAACTGATGAGTTATCTACTTAAATATGATGAACAAATCGACTTACGTATTTTAAACATGCTAACCTTTAGCCCGGTAAGCAAATTAAAAAAAAAACGCAATATGTAGGCTACACGAGAACGGAGACGTCGAGTAACCAAAACAAATGCGTTAAACAAATACGTACACGTTATTTATCAATTTAACTCTAGAATTAAAGGATATACAACGAGAAACAACGTTTGACAACCTTTAAACAGTTTTAATAACTATCTCAAAAATTATCGCTCTGATGCAAACAACTGATGAGTTATCTACTTAAAGTTGATGAACAAAACGACTTACGTATTTTAAACATGCTAACCTTTAGCCCGGTAAGCAAATTAAAAAAAAAACGCAATATGTAGGCTACACGAGAACGGAGACGTCGAGTAACCAAAACAAATGCGTTAAACAAATTCGTACACGTTATTTATCAATTTAACTCTAGAATTAAAGGATATACAACGAGAAACAACGTTTGACAACCTTTAAACAGTTTTAATAACTATCTCAAAAATTATCGCTCTGATGCAAACAACTGATGAGTTATCTACTTAAATATGATGAACAAAACGACTTACGTATTTTAAACATGCTAACCTTTAGCCCGGTAAGCAAATTAAAAAAAAAAACGCAATATGTAGGCTACACGAGAACGGAGACGTCGAGTAACCAAAACGAATGCGTTAAACAAATTCGTACACGTTATTTATCAATTTAACTCTAGAATTAAAGGATATACAACGAGAAACAACGTTTGACAACCTTTAAACAGTTTTAATAACTATCTCAAAAATTATCGCTCTGATGCAAACAACTGATGAGTTATCTACTTAAATTTGATGAACAAAACGACTTACGTATTTTAAACATGCTAACCTTTAGCCCGGTAAGCAAATTAAAAAAA
Organism: Eurosta solidaginis; assembly: GCF_040869045.1. Lineage (NCBI taxonomy): Eukaryota > Metazoa > Arthropoda > Insecta > Diptera > Tephritidae > Eurosta > Eurosta solidaginis. The sequence goes on from NW_027136953.1 coordinate 413,173, forward strand.
AAAACGCAATATGTGGGCTACACGAGAACGGAGACGTCGAGTAACCAAAACAAATGCGTTAAACAAATTCGTACACGTTATTTATCAATTTAACTCTAGAATTAAAGGATATACAACGAGAAACAACGTTTGACAACCTTTAAACAGTTTTAATAACTATCTCAAAAATTATCGCTCTGATGCAAACAACTGATGAGTTATCTGCTTAAATATGATGAACAAAACGACTTACGTATTTTAAACATGCTAACCTTTAGCCCGGTAAGCAAATTAAAAAAAAAACGCAATATGTAGGCTACACGAGAACGGAGACGTCGAGTAACCAAAACAAATGCGTTAAACAAATTCGTACACGTTATTTATCAATTTAACTCTAGAATTAAAGGATATACAACGAGAAATAACGTTTGACAACCTTTAAACAGTTTTAATAACTATCTCAAAAATTATCGCTCTGATGCAAACAACTGATGAGTTATCTACTTAAATATGATGAACAAAACGACTTACGTATTTTAAACATGCTAACCTTTAGCCCGGTAAGCAAATTAAAAAAAAAACGCAATATGTAGGCTACACGAGAACGGAGACGTCGAGTAACCAAAACAAATGCGTTAAACAAATTCGTACACGTTATTTATCAATTTAACTCTAGAATTAAAGGATATACAACGAGAAACAACGTTTGACAACCTTTAAACAGTTTTAATAACTATCTCAAAAATTATCGCTCTGATGCAAACAACTGATGAGTTATCTACTTAAATATAATGAACAAAACGACTTACGTATTTTAAACATGCTAACCTTTAGCCCGGTAAGCAAATTAAAAAAAAAACGCAATATGTAGGCTACACGAGAACGGAGACGTCGAGTAACCAAAACAAATGCGTTAAACAAATACGTACACGTTATTTATCAATTTAACTCTAGAATTAAAGGATATACAACGAGAAACAACGTTTGACAACCTTTAAACAGTTTTAATAACTATCTCAAAAATTATCGCTCTGATGCAAACAACTGATGAGTTATCTACTTAAATTTGATGAACAAAACGACTTACGTATTTTAAACATGCTAACCTTTAGCCCGGTAAGCAAATTAAAAAAAAACGCAATATGTGGGCTACACGAGAACGGAGACGTCGAGTAACCAAAACAAATGCTTTAAACAAATTCGTACACGTTATTTATCAATTTAACTCTAGAATTAAAGGATATACAACGAGAAACAACGTTTGACAACCTTTAAACAGTTTTAATAACTATCTCAAAAATTATCGCTCTGATGCAAACAACTGATGAGTTATCTACTTAAAGTTGATGAACAAAACGACTTACGTATTTTAAACATGCTAACCTTTAGCCCGGTAAGCAAATTAAAAAAAAAACGCAATATGTAGGCTACACGAGAACGGAGACGTCGAGTAACCAAAACAAATGCGTTAAACAAATTCGTACACGTTATTTATCAATTTAACTCTAGAATTAAAGGATATACAACGAGAAACAACGTTTGACAACCTTTAAACAGTTTTAATAACTATCTCAAAAATTGTCGCTCTGATGCAAACAACTGATGAACTATCTACTCAAATTTGTTGAACAAAACGACTTACGTATTTTAAGCATGCTAACCTTTAGCCCGGTAAGCAAATTAAAAAAAAAACGCAATATGTAGGCTACACGAGAACGGAGACGTCGAGTAACCAAAACAAATGCGTTAAACAAATTCGTACACGTTATTTATCAATTTAACTCTAGAATTAAAGGATATACAACGAGAAACAACGTTTGACAACCTTTAAACAGTTTTAATAACTATCTCAAAAATTATCGCTCTGATGCAAACAACTGATGAGTTATCTACTTAAATATGATGAACAAAACGACTTACGTATTTTAAACATGCTAACCTTTAGCCCGGTAAGCAAATTAAAAAAAAAACGCAATATGTAGGCTACACGAGAACGGAGACGTCGAGTAACCAAAACAAATGCGTTAAACAAATTCGTACACGTTATTTATCAATTTAACTCTAGAATTAAAGGATATACAACGAGAAACAACGTTTGACAACCTTTAAACAGTTTTAATAACTATCTCAAAAATTATCGCTCTGATGCAAACAACTGATGAGTTATCTACTTAAATATGATGAACAAAACGACTTACGTATTTTAAACATGCTAACCTTTAGCCCGGTAAGCAAATTAAAAAAAAAACGCAATATGTAGGCTACACGAGAACGGAGACGTCGAGTAACCAAAACGAATGCGTTAAACAAATTCGTACACGTTATTTATCAATTTAACTCTAGAATTAAAGGATATACAACGAGAAACAACGTTTGACAACCTTTAAACAGTTTTAATAACTATCTCAAAAATTATCGCTCTGATGCAAACAACTGATGAGTTATCTACTTAAATTTGATGAACAAAACGACTTACGTATTTTAAACATGCTAACCTTTAGCCCGGTAAGCAAATTAAAAAAAAAACGCAATATGTGGGCTACACGAGAACGGAGACGTCGAGTAACCAAAACAAATGCGTTAAACAAATTCGTACACGTTATTTATCAATTTAACTCTAGAATTAAAGGATATACAACGAGAAACAACGTTTGACAACCTTTAAACAGTTTTAATAACTATCTCAAAAATTATCGCTCTGATGCAAACAACTGATGAGTTATCTGCTTAAATATGATGAACAAAACGACTTACGTATTTTAAACATGCTAACCTTTAGCCCGGTAAGCAAATTAAAAAAAAAACGCAATATGTAGGCTACACGAGAACGGAGACGTCGAGTAACCAAAACAAATGCGTTAAACAAATTCGTACACGTTATTTATCAATTTAACTCTAGAATTAAAGGATATACAACGAGAAATAACGTTTGACAACCTTTAAACAGTTTTAATAACTATCTCAAAAATTATCGCTCTGATGCAAACAACTGATGAGTTATCTACTTAAATATGATGAACAAAACGACTTACGTATTTTAAACATGCTAACCTTTAGCCCGGTAAGCAAATTAAAAAAAAAACGCAATATGTAGGCTACACGAGAACGGAGACGTCGAGTAACCAAAACAAATGCGTTAAACAAATTCGTACACGTTATTTATCAATTTAACTCTAGAATTAAAGGATATACAACGAGAAACAACGTTTGACAACCTTTAAACAGTTTTAATAACTATCTCAAAAATTATCGCTCTGATGCAAACAACTGATGAGTTATCTACTTAAATATAATGAACAAAACGACTTACGTATTTTAAACATGCTAACCTTTAGCCCGGTAAGCAAATTAAAAAAAAAACGCAATATGTAGGCTACACGAGAACGGAGACGTCGAGTAACCAAAACAAATGCGTTAAACAAATACGTACACGTTATTTATCAATTTAACTCTAGAATTAAAGGATATACAACGAGAAACAACGTTTGACAACCTTTAAACAGTTTTAATAACTATCTCAAAAATTATCGCTCTGATGCAAACAACTGATGAGTTATCTACTTAAATTTGATGAACAAAACGACTTACGTATTTTAAACATGCTAACCTTTAGCCCGGTAAGCAAATTAAAAAAAAACGCAATATGTGGGCTACACGAGAACGGAGACGTCGAGTAACCAAAACAAATGCTTTAAACAAATTCGTACACGTTATTTATCAATTTAACTCTAGAATTAAAGGATATACAACGAGAAACAACGTTTGACAACCTTTAAACAGTTTTAATAACTATCTCAAAAATTATCGCTCTGATGCAAACAACTGATGAGTTATCTACTTAAATATGATGAACAAAACGACTTACGTATTTTAAACATGCTAACCTTTAGCCCGGTAAGCAAGTTAAAAAAAAAACGCAATATGTAGGCTACACGAGAACGGAGACGTCGAGTAACCAAAACAAATGCGTTAAACAAATTCGTACACGTTATTTATCAATTTAACTCTAGAATTAAAGGATATACAACGAGAAACAACGTTTGACAACCTTTAAACAGTTTTAATAACTATCTCAAAAATTATCGCTCTGATGCAAACAACTGATGAGTTATCTACTTAAATATGATGAACAAAACGACTTACGTATTTTAAACATGCTAACCTTTAGCCCGGTAAGCAAGTTAAAAAAAAAACGCAATATGTAGGCTACACGAGAACGGAGACGTCGAGTAACCAAAACAAATGCGTTAAACAAATTCGTACACGTTATTTATCAATTTAACTCTAGAATTAAAGGATATACAACGAGAAACAACGTTTGACAACCTTTAAACAGTTTTAATAACTATCTCAAAAATTATCGCTCTGATGCAAACAACTGATGAGTTATCTACTTAAATATGATGAACAAAACGACTTACGTATTTTAAACATGCTAACCTTTAGCCCGGTAAGCAAATTAAAAAAAAAACGCAATATGTAGGCTACACGAGAACGGAGACGTCGAGTAACCAAAACAAATGCGTTAAACAAATACGTACACGTTATTTATCAATTTAACTCTAGAATTAAAGGATATACAACGAGAAACAACGTTTGACAACCTTTAAACAGTTTTAATAACTATCTCAAAAATTGTCGCTCTGATGCAAACAACTGATGAACTATCTACTCAAATTTGTTGAACAAAACGACTTACGTATTTTAAGCATGCTAACCTTTAGCCCGGTAAGCAAATTAAAAAAAAAACGCAATATGTAGGCTACACGAGAACGGAGACGTCGAGTAACCAAAACAAATGCGTTAAACAAATTCGTACACGTTATTTATCAATTTAACTCTAGAATTAAAGGATATACAACCAGAAACAACGTTTGACAACCTTTAAACAGTTTTAATAACTATCTCAAAAATTATCGCTCTGATGCAAACAACTGATGAGTTATCTACTTAAATATGATGAACAAAACGACTTACGTATTTTAAACATGCTAACCTTTAGCCCGGTAAGCAAGTTAAAAAAAAAACGCAATATGTAGGCTACACGAGAACGGAGACGTCGAGTAACCAAAACAAATGCGTTAAACAAATTCGTACACGTTATTTATCAATTTAACTCTAGAATTAAAGGATATACAACGAGAAACAACGTTTGACAACCTTTAAACAGTTTTAATAACTATCTCAAAAATTATCGCTCTGATGCAAACAACTGATGAGTTATCTACTTAAATATGATGAACAAAACGACTTACGTATTTTAAACATGCTAACCTTTAGCCCGGTAAGCAAATTAAAAAAAAAACGCAATATGTAGGCTACACGAGAACGGAGACGTCGAGTAACCAAAACAAATGCGTTAAACAAATTCGTACACGTTATTTATCAATTTAACTCTAGAATTAAAGGATATACAACGAGAAACAACGTTTGACAACCTTTAAACAGTTTTAATAACTATCTCAAAAATTATCGCTCTGATGCAAACAACTGATGAGTTATCTACTTAAATATGATGAACAAAACGACTTACGTATTTTAAACATGCTAACCTTTAGCCCGGTAAGCAAATTAAAAAAAAAACGCAATATGTAGGCTACACGAGAACGGAGACGTCGAGTAACCAAAACAAATGCGTTAAACAAATACGTACACGTTATTTATCAATTTAACTCTAGAATTAAAGGATATACAACGAGAAACAACGTTTGACAACCTTTAAACAGTTTTAATAACTATCTCAAAAATTATCGCTCTGATGCAAACAACTGATGAGTTATCTACTTAAAGTTGATGAACAAAACGACTTACGTATTTTAAACATGCTAACCTTTAGCCCGGTAAGCAAATTAAAAAAAAAACGCAATATGTAGGCTACACGAGAACGGAGACGTCGAGTAACCAAAACAAATGCGTTAAACAAATTCGTACACGTTATTTATCAATTTAACTCTAGAATTAAAGGATATACAACGAGAAACAACGTTTGACAACCTTAAAACAGTTTTAATAACTATCTCAAAAATTGTCGCTCTGATGCAAACAACTGATGAACTATCTACTCAAATTTGTTGAACAAAACGACTTACGTATTTTAAGCATGCTAACCTTTAGCCCGGTAAGCAAATTAAAAAAAAAAACGCAATATGTAGGCTACACGAGAACGGAGACGTCGAGTAACCAAAACAAATGCGTTAAACAAATTCGTACACGTTATTTATCAATTTAACTCTAGAATTAAAGGATATACAACGAGAAACAACGTTTGACAACCTTTAAACAGTTTTAATAACTATCTCAAAAATTATCGCTCTGATGCAAACAACTGATGAGTTATCTACTTAAATATGATGAACAAAACGACTTACGTATTTTAAACATGCTAACCTTTAGCCCGGGAAGCAAATTAAAAAAAAAACGCAATATGTAGGCTACACGAGAACGGAGACGTCGAGTAACCAAAACAAATGCGTTAAACAAATTCGTACACGTTATTTATCAATTTAACTCTAGAATTAAAGGATATACAACGAGAAACAACGTTTGACAACCTTTAAACAGTTTTAATAACTATCTCAAAAATTATCGCTCTGATGCAAACAACTGATGAGTTATCTACTTAAATATGATGAACAAAACGACTTACGTATTTTAAACATGCTAACCTTTAGCCCGGTAAGCAAATTAAAAAAAAAACGCAATATGTAGGCTACACGAGAACGGAGACGTCGAGTAACCAAAACGAATGCGTTAAAGAAATTCGTACACGTTATTTATCAATTTAACTCTAGAATTAAAGGATATACAACGAGAAACAACGTTTGACAACCTTTAAACAGTTTTAATAACTATCTCAAAAATTATCGCTCTGATGCAAACAACTGATGAGTTATCTACTTAAATTTGATGAACAAAACGACTTACGTATTTTAAACATGCTAACCTTTAGCCCGGTAAGCAAATTAAAAAAAAAACGCAATATGTGGGCTACACGAGAACGGAGACGTCGAGTAACCAAAACAAATGCGTTAAACAAATTCGTACACGTTATTTATCAATTTAACTCTAGAATTAAAGGATATACAACGAGAAACAACGTTTGACAACCTTTAAACAGTTTTAATAACTATCTCAAAAATTATCGCTCTGATGCAAACAACTGATGAGTTATCTGCTTAAATATGATGAACAAAACGACTTACGTATTTTAAACATGCTAACCTTTAGCCCGGTAAGCAAATTAAAAAAAAAACGCAATATGTAGGCTACACGAGAACGGAGACGTCGAGTAACCAAAACAAATGCGTTAAACAAATTCGTACACGTTATTTATCAATTTAACTCTAGAATTAAAGGATATACAACGAGAAATAACGTTTGACAACCTTTAAACAGTTTTAATAACTATCTCAAAAATTATCGCTCTGATGCAAACAACTGATGAGTTATCTGCTTAAATATGATGAACAAAACGACTTACGTATTTTAAACATGCTAACCTTTAGCCCGGTAAGCAAATTAAAAAAAAAACGCAATATGTAGGCTACACGAGAACGGAGACGTCGAGTAACCAAAACAAATGCGTTAAACAAATTCGTACACGTTATTTATCAATTTAACTCTAGAATTAAAGGATATACAACGAGAAACAACGTTTGACAACCTTTAAACAGTTTTAATAACTATCTCAAAAATTATCGCTCTGATGCAAACAACTGATGAGTTATCTACTTAAATATAATGAACAAAACGACTTACGTATTTTAAACATGCTAACCTTTAGCCCGGTAAGCAAATTAAAAAAAAAACGCAATATGTAGGCTACACGAGAACGGAGACGTCGAGTAACCAAAACAAATGCGTTAAACAAATACGTACACGTTATTTATCAATTTAACTCTAGAATTAAAGGATATACAACGAGAAACAACGTTTGACAACCTTTAAACAGTTTTAATAACTATCTCAAAAATTATCGCTCTGATGCAAACAACTGATGAGTTATCTACTTAAATTTGATGAACAAAACGACTTACGTATTTTAAACATGCTAACCTTTAGCCCGGTAAGCAAATTAAAAAAAAACGCAATATGTGGGCTACACGAGAACGGAGACGTCGAGTAACCAAAACAAATGCTTTAAACAAATTCGTACACGTTATTTATCAATTTAACTCTAGAATTAAAGGATATACAACGAGAAACAACGTTTGACAACCTTTAAACAGTTTTAATAACTATCTCAAAAATTATCGCTCTGATGCAAACAACTGATGAGTTATCTACTTAAAGTTGATGAACAAAACGACTTACGTATTTTAAACATGCTAACCTTTAGCCCGGTAAGCAAATTAAAAAAAAAACGCAATATGTAGGCTACACGAGAACGGAGACGTCGAGTAACCAAAACAAATGCGTTAAACAAATTCGTACACGTTATTTATCAATTTAACTCTAGAATTAAAGGATATACAACGAGAAACAACGTTTGACAACCTTTAAACAGTTTTAATAACTATCTCAAAAATTGTCGCTCTGATGCAAACAACTGATGAACTATCTACTCAAATTTGTTGAACAAAACGACTTACGTATTTTAAGCATGCTAACCTTTAGCCCGGTAAGCAAATTAAAAAAAAAACGCAATATGTAGGCTACACGAGAACGGAGACGTCGAGTAACCAAAACAAATGCGTTAAACAAATTCGTACACGTTATTTATCAATTTAACTCTAGAATTAAAGGATATACAACGAGAAACAACGTTTGACAACCTTTAAACAGTTTTAATAACTATCTCAAAAATTATCGCTCTGATGCAAACAACTGATGAGTTATCTACTTAAATATGATGAACAAAACGACTTACGTATTTTAAACATGCTAACCTTTAGCCCGGTAAGCAAATTAAAAAAAAAACGCAATATGTAGGCTACACGAGAACGGAGACGTCGAGTAACCAAAACAAATGCGTTAAACAAATTCGTACACGTTATTTATCAATTTAACTCTAGAATTAAAGGATATACAACGAGAAACAACGTTTGACAACCTTTAAACAGTTTTAATAACTATCTCAAAAATTATCGCTCTGATGCAAACAACTGATGAGTTATCTACTTAAATATGATGAACAAAACGACTTACGTATTTTAAACATGCTAACCTTTAGCCCGGTAAGCAAATTAAAAAAAAAACGCAATATGTAGGCTACACGAGAACGGAGACGTCGAGTAACCAAAACGAATGCGTTAAACAAATTCGTACACGTTATTTATCAATTTAACTCTAGAATTAAAGGATATACAACGAGAAACAACGTTTGACAACCTTTAAACAGTTTTAATAACTATCTCAAAAATTATCGCTCTGATGCAAACAACTGATGAGTTATCTACTTAAATTTGATGAACAAAACGACTTACGTATTTTAAACATGCTAACCTTTAGCCCGGTAAGCAAATTAAAAAAAAAACGCAATATGTGGGCTACACGAGAACGGAGACGTCGAGTAACCAAAACAAATGCGTTAAACAAATTCGTACACGTTATTTATCAATTTAACTCTAGAATTAAAGGATATACAACGAGAAACAACGTTTGACAACCTTTAAACAGTTTTAATAACTATCTCAAAAATTATCGCTCTGATGCAAACAACTGATGAGTTATCTGCTTAAATATGATGAACAAAACGACTTACGTATTTTAAACATGCTAACCTTTAGCCCGGTAAGCAAATTAAAAAAAAAAACGCAATATGTAGGCTACACGAGAACGGAGACGTCGAGTAACCAAAACAAATGCGTTAAACAAATTCGTACACGTTATTTATCAATTTAACTCTAGAATTAAAGGATATACAACGAGAAATAACGTTTGACAACCTTTAAACAGTTTTAATAACTATCTCAAAAATTATCGCTCTGATGCAAACAACTGATGAGTTATCTACTTAAATATGATGAACAAAACGACTTACGTATTTTAAACATGCTAACCTTTAGCCCGGTAAGCAAATTAAAAAAAAAACGCAATATGTAGGCTACACGAGAACGGAGACGTCGAGTAACCAAAACAAATGCGTTAAACAAATTCGTACACGTTATTTATCAATTTAACTCTAGAATTAAAGGATATACAACGAGAAACAACGTTTGACAACCTTTAAACAGTTTTAATAACTATCTCAAAAATTATCGCTCTGATGCAAACAACTGATGAGTTATCTACTTAAATATAATGAACAAAACGACTTACGTATTTTAAACATGCTAACCTTTAGCCCGGTAAGCAAATTAAAAAAAAAACGCAATATGTAGGCTACACGAGAACGGAGACGTCGAGTAACCAAAACAAATGCGTTAAACAAATACGTACACGTTATTTATCAATTTAACTCTAGAATTAAAGGATATACAACGAGAAACAACGTTTGACAACCTTTAAACAGTTTTAATAACTATCTCAAAAATTATCGCTCTGATGCAAACAACTGATGAGTTATCTACTTAAATTTGATGAACAAAACGACTTACGTATTTTAAACATGCTAACCTTTAGCCCGGTAAGCAAATTAAAAAAAAAACGCAATATGTGGGCTACACGAGAACGGAGACGTCGAGTAACCAAAACAAATGCTTTAAACAAATTCGTCCACGTTATTTATCAATTTAACTCTAGAATTAAAGGATATACAACGAGAAACAACGTTTGACAACCTTTAAACAGTTTTAATAACTATCTCAAAAATTATCGCTCTGATGCAAACAACTGATGAGTTATCTACTTAAATATGATGAACAAAACGCCTTACGTATTTTAAACATGCTAACCTTTAGCCCGGTAAGCAAATTAAAAAAAAACGCAATATGTAGGCTACACGAGAACGGAGACGTCGAGTAACCAAAACAAATGCGTTAAACAAATTCGTACACGTTATTTATCAATTTAACTCTAGAATTAAAGGATATACAACGAGAAACAACGTTTGACAACCTTTAAACAGTTTTAATAACTATCTCAAAAATTATCGCTCTGATGCAAACAACTGATGAGTTATCTACTTAAATTTGATGAACAAAACGACTTACGTATTTTAAACATGCTAACCTTTAGCCCGGTAAGCAAATTAAAAAAAACGCAATATGTGGGCTACACGAGAACGGAGACGTCGAGTAACCAAAACAAATGCGTTAAACAAATTCGTACACGTTATTTATCAATTTAACTCTAGAATTAAAGGATATACAACGAGAAACAACGTTTGACAACCTTTAAACAGTTTTAATAACTATCTCAAAAATTATCGCTCTGATGCAAACAACTGATGAGTTATCTACTTAAATATGATGAACAAAACAACTTACGTATTTTAAACATGCTAACCTTTAGCCCGGTAAGCAAATTAAAAAAAAAACGCAATATGTAGGCTACACGAGAACGGAGACGTCGAGTAACCAAAACAAATGCGTTAAACAAATTCGTACACGTTATTTATCAATTTAACTCTAGAATTAAAGGATATACAACGAGAAACAACGTTTGACAACCTTTAAACAGTTTTAATAACTATCTCAAAAATTATCGCTCTGATGCAAACAACTGATGAGTTATCTACTTAAATATGATGAACAAAACGACTTACGTATTTTAAACATGCTAACCTTTAGCCCGGTAAGCAAATTAAAAAAAAAACGCAATATGTAGGCTACACGAGAACGGAGACGTCGAGTAACCAAAACAAATTCGTTAAACAAATTCGTACACGTTATTTATCAATTTAACTCTAGAATTAAAGGATATACAACGAGAAACAACGTTTGACAACCTTTAAACAGTTTTAATAACTATCTCAAAAATTGTCGCTCTGATGCAAACAACTGATGAGTTATCTACTTAAATTTGTTGAACAAAACGACTTACGTATTTTAAGCATGCTAACCTTTAGCCCGGTAAGCAAATTAAAAAAAAAAACGCAATATGTAGGCTACACGAGAACGGAGACGTCGAGTAACCAAAACAAATGCGTTAAACAAATTCGTACACGTTATTTATCAATTTAACTCTAGAATTAAAGGATATACAACGAGAAACAACGTTTGACAACCTTTAAACAGTTTTAATAACTATCTCAAAAATTATCGCTCTGATGCAAACAACTGATGAGTTATCTACTTAAATTTGATGAACAAAACGACTTACGTATTTTAAGCATGCTAACCTTTAGCCCGGTAAGCAAATTAAAAAAAAAACACAATATGTAGGCTACACGAGAACGGAGACGTCGAACCAAAACAAATGCGTTAAACAAATTCGTACACGTTATTTATCAATTTAACTCTAGAATTAAAGGATATACAACGAGAAACAACGTTTGACAACCTTTAAACAGTTTTAATAACTATCTCAAAAATTGTGGCTCTGATGCAAACAACTGATGAGTTATCTACTTAAATTTGTTGAACAAAACGACTTACATATTTTAAGCATGCTAACCTTTAGCCCGGTAAGCAAATTAAAAAAAAAACGCAATATGTAGGCTACACGAGAACGGAGACGTCGAGTAACCAAAACAAATGCTTTAAACAAATTCGTACACGTTATTTATCAATTTAACTCTAGAATTAAAGGATATACAACGAGAAAGAACGTTTGACAACCTTTAAACAGTTTTAATAACTATCTCAAAAATTGTCGCTCTGATGCAAACAACTGATGAGTTATCTACTTAAATTTGTTGAACAAAACGACTTACGTATTTTAAACATGCTAACCTTTAGCCCGGTAAGCAAATTAAAAAAAAAACGCAATATGTAGGCTACACGAGAACGGAGACGTCGAGTAACCAAAACAAATGCGTTAAACAAATTCGTACACGTTATTTATCAATTTAACTCTAGAATTAAAGGATATACAACGAGAAACAACGTTTGACAACCTTTAAACAGTTTTAATAACTATCTCAAAAATTGTCGCTCTGATGCAAACAACTGATGAGTTATCTACTTAAATATGATGAACAAAACGACTTACGTATTTTAAACATGCTAACCTTTAGCCCGGTAAGCAAATTAAAAAAAAAACGCAATATGTAGGCTACACGAGAACGGAGACGTCGAGTAACCAAAACAAATGCGTTAAACAAATTCGTACACGTTATTTTTTAATTTAACTCTAGAATTAAAGGATATACAACGAGAAACAACGTTTGACAACCTTTAAACAGTTTTAATAACTATCTCAAAAATTATCGCTCTGATGCAAACAACTGATGAGTTATCTACTTAAATATGATGAACAAAACGACTTACGTATTTTAAACATGCTAACCTTTAGCCCGGTAAGCAAATTAAAAAAAAAAAACGCAATATGTAGGCTACACGAGAACGGAGACGTCGAGTAACCAAAACAAATGCGTTAAACAAATTCGTACACGTTATTAATCAATTTAACTCTAGAATTAAAGGACATACAACGAGAAACAACGTTTGACAACCTTTAAACAGTTTTAATAACTATCTCAAAAATTATCGCTCTGATGCAAACAACTGATGAGTTATCTACTTAAATATGATGAACAAAACGACTTACGTATTTTAAACATGCTAACCTTTAGCCCGGTAAGCAAATTAAAAAAAAAACGCAATATGTAGGCTACACGAGAACGGAGACGTCGATTAACCAAAACAAATGCGTTAAACAAATTCGTACACGTTATTTATCAATTTAACTCTAGAATTAAAGGATATACAACGAGAAACAACGTTTGACAACCTTTAAACAGTTTTAATAACTATCTCAAAAATTGTCGCTCTGATGCAAACAACTGATGAGTTATCTACTTAAATTTGTTGAACAAAACGACTTACGTATTTTAAGCATGCTAACCTTTAGCCCGGTAAGCAAATTAAAAAAAAACGCAATATGTAGGCTACACGAGAACGGAGACGTCGAGTAACCAAAACAAATGCGTTAAACAAATTCGTACACGTTATTTATCAATTTAACTCTAGAATTAAAGGATATACAACGAGAAACAACGTTTGACAACCTTTAAACAGTTTTAATAACTATCTCAAAAATTATCGCTCTGATGCAAACAACTGATGAGTTATCTACTTAAATTTGATGAACAAAACGACTTGCGTATTTTAAACATGCTAACCTTTAGCCCGGTAAGCAAATTAAAAAAAAAAACACAATATGTAGGCTACACGAGAACGGAGACGTCGAGTAACCAAAACAAATGCGTTAAACAAATTCGTACACGTTATTTATCAATTTAACTCTAGAATCAAAGGATATACAACGAAAAACAACGTTTGACAAACTTTAAACAGTTTTAATAACTATCTCAAAAATTGTCGCTCTGATGCAAACAACTGCTGAGTTATCTACTCAAATTTGTTGAACAAAACGACTTACGTATTTTAAACATGCTAACCTTTAGCCCGGTAAGCAAATTTAAAAAAAAACGCAATATGTAGGCTACACGAGAACGGAGACGTCGAGTAACCAAAACAAATGCGTTAAACAAATTCGTACACGTTATTTATCAATTTAACTCTAGAATTAAAGGATATACAACGAGAAACAACGTTTGACAACCTTTAAACAGTTTTAATAACTATCTCAAAAATTATCGCTCTGATGCAAACAACTGATGAGTTATCTACTTAAATTTGATGAACAAAACGACTTACGTATTTTAAACATGCTAACCTTTAGCCCGGTAAGCAAATTAAAAAAAAAACGCAATATGTAGGCTACACGAGAACGGAGACGTCGAGTAACCAAACCAAATGCGTTAAACAAATTCGTACACGTTATTTATCAATTTAACTCTAGAATTAAAGGATATACAACGAGAAACAACGTTTGACAACCTTTAAACAGTTTTAATAACTATCTCAAAAATTATCGCTCTGATGCAAACAACTGATGAGTTATCTACTTAAATTTGATGAACAAAACGACTTACGTATTTTAAACATGCTAACCTTTAGCCCGGTAAGCAAATTAAAAAAAAAAACGCAATATGTAGGCTACACGAGAACGGAGACGTCGAGTAACCAAAACAAATTCGTTAAACTAATTCGTACACGTTATTTATCAATTTAACTCTAGAATTAAAGGATATACAACGAGAAACAACGTTTGACAACCTTTAAACAGTTTTAATAACTATCTCAAAAATTGTCGCTCTGATGCAAACAACTGATGAGTTATCTACTTAAATTTGTTAAACAAAACGACTTACGTATTTTAAACATGCTAACCTTTAGCCCGGTAAGCAAATTAAAAAAAAAAACGCAATATGTAGGCTACACGAGAACGGAGACGTCGAGTAACCAAAACAAATGCGTTAAACAAATTCGTACACGTTATTTATCAATTTAACTCTAGAATTAAAGGATATACAACGAGAAACAACGTTTGACAACCTTTAAACAGTTTTAATAACTATCTCAAAAATTATCGCTCTGATGCAAACAACTGATGAGTTATCTACTTAAATTTGATGAACAAAACGACTTACGTATTTTAAACATGCTAACCTTTAGCCCGGTAAGCAAATTAAAAAAAAAACACAATATGTAGGCAACACGAGAACGGAGACGTCGAGTAACCAAAACAAATGCGTTAAACAAATTCGTACACGTTATTTATCAATTTAACTCTAGAATTAAAGGATATACAACGAGAAACAACGTTTGACAACCTTTAAACAGTTTTAATAACTATCTCAAAAATTGTCGCTCTGATGCAAACAACTGATGAGCTATCTACTTAAATTTGTTGAACAAAACGACTTACGTATTTTAAACATGCTAACCTTTAGCCCGGTAAGCAAATTAAAAAAAAAAACGCAATATGTAGGCTACACGAGAACGGAGACGTCGAGTAACCAAAACAAATGCGTTAAACAAATTCGTACACGTTATTTATCAATTTAACTCTAGAATTAAAGGATATACAACGAGAAACAACGTTTGACAACCTTTAAACAGTTTTAATAACTATCTCAAAAATTGTCGCTCTGATGCAAACAACTGCTGAGTTATCTACTCAAATTTGTTGAACAAAACGACTTACGTATTTTAAACATGCTAACCTTTAGCCCGGTAAGCAAATTAAAAAAAAAAACGCAATATGTAGGCTACACGAGAACGGAGACGTCGAGTAACCAAAACAAATGCGTTAAACAAATTCGTACACGTTATTTATCAATTTAACTCTAGAATTAAAGGATATACAACGAGAAACAACGTTTGACAACCTTTAAACAGTTTTAATAACTATCTCAAAAATTATCGCTCTGATGCAAACAACTGATGAGTTATCTACTTAAATTTGATGAACAAAACGACTTGCGTATTTTAAACATGCTAACCTTTAGCCCGGTAAGCAAATTAAAAAAAAAAAAAACACAATATGTAGGCTACACGAGAACGGAGACGTCGAGTAACCAAAACAAATGCGTTAAACAAATTCGTACACGTTATTTATCAATTTAACTCTAGAATTAAAGGATATACAACGAGAAACAACGTTTGACAACCTTTAAACAGTTTTAATAACTATCTCAAAAATTGTCGCTCTGATGCAAACAACTGATGAGTTATCTACTCAAATTTGTTGAACAAAACGACTTACGTATTTTAAGCATGCTAACCTTTAGCCCGGTAAGCAAATTAAAAAAAAAACGCAATATGTAGGCTACACGAGAACGGAGACGTCGAGTAACCAAAACAAATGCGTTAAACAAATTCGTACACGTTATTTATCAATTTAACTCTAGAATTAAAGGATATACAACGAGAAACAACGTTTGACAACCTTTAAACAGTTTTAATAACTATCTCAAAAATTATCGCTCTGATGCAAACAACTGATGAGTTATCTACTTAAATATGATGAACAAAACGACTTACGTATTTTAAACATGCTAACCTTTAGCCCGGTAAGCAAATTAAAAAAAAAACGCAATATGTAGGCTACACGAGAACGGAGACGTCGAGTAACCAAAACAAATGCGTTAAACAAATTCGTACACGTTATTTATCAATTTAACTCTAGAATTAAAGGATATACAACGAGAAACAACGTTTGACAACCTTTAAACAGTTTTAATAACTATCTCAAAAATTATCGCTCTGATGCAAACAACTGATGAGTTATCTACTTAAATATGATGAACAAAACGACTTACGTATTTTAAACATGCTAACCTTTAGCCCGGTAAGCAAATTAAAAAAAAAACGCAATATGTAGGCTACACGAGAACGGAGACGTCGGGTAACCAAAACAAATGCGTTAAACAAATTCGTACACGTTATTTATCAATTTAACTCTAGAATTAAAGGATATACAACGAGAAACAACGTCTGACAACCTTTAAACAGTTTTAATAACTATCTCAAAAATTATCGCTCTGATGCAAACAACTGATGAGTTATCTACTTAAATTTGATGAACAAAACGACTTACGTATTTTAAACATGCTAACCTTTAGCCCGGTAAGCAAATTAAAAAAAAAAAACGCAATATGTGGGCTACACGAGAACGGAGACGTCGAGTAACCAAAACAAATGCGTTAAACAAATTCGTACACGTTATTTATCAATTTAACTCTAGAATTAAAGGATATACAACGAGAAACAACGTTTGACAACCTTTAAACAGTTGTAATAACTATCTCAAAAATTATCGCTTTGATGCAAACAACTGATGAGTTATCTACTTAAATATGATGAACAAAACGACTTACGTATTTTAAACATGCTAACCTTTAGCCCGGTAAGCAAATTAAAAAAAAAACGCAATATGTAGGCTACACGAGAACGGAGACGTCGAGTAACCAAAACAAATGCGTTAAACAAATTCGTACACGTTATTTATCAATTTAACTCTAGAATTAAAGGATATACAACGAGAAACAACGTTTGACAACCTTTAAACAGTTTTAGTAACTATCTCAAAAATTATCGCTCTGATGCAAACAACTGATGAGTTATCTACTTAAATTTGATGAACAAAACGACTTACGTATTTTAAACATGCTAACCTTTAGCCCGGTAAGCAAATTAAAAAAAAAAACGCAATATGTGGGCTACACGCGAACGGAGACGTCGAGTAACCAAAACAAATGCGTTAAACAAATTCGTACACGTTATTTATCAATTTAACTCTAGAATTAAAGGATATACAACGAGAAACAACGTTTGACAACCTTTAAACAGTTTTAATAACTATCTCAAAAATTATCGCTCTGATGCAAACAACTGATGAGTTATCTACTTAAATATGATGAACAAAACGACTTACGTATTTTAAACATGCTAACCTTTAGCCCGGTAAGCAAATTAAAAAAAAAACGCAATATGTAGGCTACACGAGAACGGAGACGTCGAGTAACCAAAACAAATGCGTTAAACAAATTCGTACACGTTATTTATCAATTTAACTCTAGAATTAAAGGATATACAACGAGAAACAACGTTTGACAACCTTTAAACAGTTTTAATAACTATCTCAAAAATTATCGCTCTGATGCAAACAACTGATGAGTTATCTACTTAAATTTGATGAACAAAACGACTTACGTATTTTAAACGTGCTAACCTTTAGCCCGGTAAGCAAATTAAAAAAAAAACGCAATATGTAGGCTACACGAGAACGGAGACGTCGAGTAACCAAAACAAATGCGTTAAACAAATTCGTACACGTTATTTATCAATTTAACTCTAGAATTAAAGGATATACAACGAGAAACAACGTTTGACAACCTTTAAACAGTTTTAATAACTATCTCAAAAATTATCGCTCTGATGCAAACAACTGATGAGTTATCTACTTAAATTTGATGAACAAAACGACTTACGTATTTTAAACATGCTAACCTTTAGCCCGGTAAGCAAATTAAAAAAAAAAACGCAATATGTAGGCTACACGAGAACGGGGACGTCGAGTAACCAAAACAAATTCGTTAAACTAATTCGTACACGTTATTTATCAATTTAACTCTAGAATTAAAGGATATACAACGAGAAACAACGTTTGACAACCTTTAAACAGTTTTAATAACTATCTCAAAAATTGTCGCTCTGATGCAAACAACTGATGAGTTATCTACTTAAATTTGTTGAACAAAACGACTTACGTATTTTAAACATGCTAACCTTTAGCCCGGTAAGCAAATTAAAAAAAAAAACGCAATATGTAGGCTACACGAGAACGGAGACGTCGAGTAACCAAAACAAATGCGTTAAACAAATTCGTACACGTTATTTATCAATTTAACTCTAGAATTAAAGGATATACAACGAGAAACAACGTTTGACAACCTTTAAACAGTTTTAATAACTATCTCAAAAATTGTCGCTCTGATGCAAACAACTGATGAGTTATCTACTTAAATTTGTTGAACAAAACGACTTACGTATTTTAAGCATGCTAACCTTTAGCCCGGTAAGCAAATTAAAAAAAAAACGCAATATGTAGGCTACACGAGAACGGAGACGTCGAGTAACCAAAACAAATGCGTTAAACAAATTCGTACACGTTATTTATCAATTTAACTCTAGAATTAAAGGATATACAACGAGAAACAACGTTTGACAACCTTTAAACAGTTTTAATAACTATCTCAAAAATTATCGCTCTGATGCAAACAACTGATGAGTTATCTACTTAAATATGATGAACAAAACGACTTACGTATTTTAAACATGCTAACCTTTAGCCCGGTAAGCAAGTTAAAAAAAAACGCAATATGTAGGCTACACGAGAACGGAGACGTCGATTAACCAAAACAAATGCGTTAAACAAATTCGTACACGTTATTTATCAATTTAACTCTAGAATTAAAGGATATACAACGAGAAACAACGTTTGACAACCTTTAAACAGTTTTAATAACTATCTCAAAAATTGTCGCTCTGATGCAAACAACTGATGAGTTATCTACTTAAATTTGTTGAACAAAACGACTTACGTATTTTAAGCATGCTAACCTTTAGCCCGGTAAGCAAATTAAAAAAAAAACGCAATATGTAGGCTACACGAGAACGGAGACGTCGAGTAACCAAAACAAATGCGTTAAACAAATTCGTACACGTTATTTATCAATTTAACTCTAGAATTAAAGGATATACAACGAGAAACAACGTTTGACAACCTTTAAACAGTTTTAATAACTATCTCAAAAATTATCGCTCTGATGCAAACAACTGATGAGTTATCTACTTAAATTTGATGAACAAAACGACTTGCGTATTTTAAACATGCTAACCTTTAGCCCGGTAAGCAAATTAAAAAAAAAAAAAACACAATATGTAGGCTACACGAGAAGGAGACGTCGAGTAACCAAAACAAATGCGTTAAACAAATTCGTACACGTTATTTATCAATTTAACTCTAGAATTAAAGGATATACAACGAGAAACAACGTTTGACAACCTTTAAACAGTTTTAATAACTATCTCAAAAATTGTCGCTCTGATGCAAACAACTGCTGAGTTATCTACTCAAATTTGTTGAACAAAACGACTCTTTAGCCCGGTAAGCAAATTAAAAAAAAAACGCAATATGTAGGCTACACGAGAACGGAGACGTCGAGTAACCAAAACAAATGCGTTAAACAAATTCGTACACGTTATTTATCAATTTAACTCTAGAATTAAAGGATATACAACGAGAAACAACGTTTGACAACCTTTAAACAGTTTTAATAACTATCTCAAAAATTGTCGCTCTGATGCAAACAACTGAGGAGTTATCTACTTAAATTTGTTGAACAAAACGACTTACGTATTTTAAGCATGCTAACCTTTAGCCCGGTAAGCAACTTAGAAAAAAAACGCAATATGTAGGCTACACGAGAACGGAGACGTCGAGTAACCAAAACAAATGCGTTAAACAAATTCGTACACGTTATTTATCAATTTAACTCTAGAATTAAAGGATATACAACGAGAAACAACGTTTGACAACCTTTAAACAGTTTTAATAACTATCTCAAAAATTGTCGCTCTGATTCAAACAACTGATGAGTTATCTACTTAAATTTGTTGAACAAAACGACTTACGTATTTTAAGCATGCTAACCTTTAGCCCGGTAAGCAAATTAAAAAAAAAACGCAATATGTAGGCTACACGAGAACGGAGACGTCGAGTAACCAAAACAAATGCGTTAAACAAATTCGTACACGTTATTTATCAATTTAACTCTAGAATTAAAGGATATACAACGAGAAACAACGTTTGACAACCTTTAAACAGTTTTAATAACTATCTCAAAAATTGTGGGTCTGATGCAAACAACTGATGAGTTATCTACTTAAATTTGTTGAACAAAACGACTTACGTATTTTAAGCATGCTAACCTTTAGCCCGGTAAGCAAATTAAAAAAAACACGCAATATATAGGCTACACGAGAACGGAGCCATCGAGTAACCAAAACAAATGAGTTAAACAAAATCGTACACGTTATTTATCAATTTAACTCTAGAATTAAAGGATATACAACGAGAAACAACGTTTGACAACCTTTAAACAGTTTTAATAACTATCTCAAAAATTGTCGCTCTGATGCAAACAACTGATGAGTTATCTACTTAAATTTGTTGAACAAAACAACTTACGTATTTTAAGCATGCTAACCTTTAGCCCGGTAAGCAAATTAAAAAAAAACGCAATATGTAGGCTACACGAGAACGGAGCCGTCGAGTAACCAAAACAAATGCGTTAAACAAATTCGTACACGTTATTTATCAATTTAACTCTATAATTAAAGGATATACAACGAGAAACAACGTTTGACAACCTTTAAACAGTTTTAATAACTATCTCAAAAATTGTCGCTCTGATGCAAACAACTGATGAGTTATCTACTTAAATTTGTTGAACAAAACGACTTACGTATTTTAAGCATGCTAACCTTTAGCCCGGTAAGCAAATTAAAAAAAACGCAATATGTAGGCTACACGAGAACGGAGAAGTCGAGTAACCAAAACAAATGCGTTAAACAAATTCGTACACGTTATTTATCAATTTAACTCTATAATTAAAGGATATACAACGAGAATCACTGTTTGACAACCTTTAAACAGTTTTAATAACTATCTCAAAAATTGTCGCTCTGATGCAAACAACTGATGAGTTATCTACTTAAATTTGTTGAACAAAACGACTTACGTATTTTAAGCATGCTAACCTTTAGCCCGGTAAGCAAATTTAAAAAAAAACGCAATATATAGGCTACACGAGAACGGAGACGTCGAGTAACCAAAACAAATGCGTTAAACAAATTCGTACACGTTGTTTATCAATTTAACTCTAGAATTAAAGGATATACAACGGGAAACAACGTTTGACAACCTTTAAACAGTTTTAATAACTATCTCAAAAATTGTCGCTCTGATGCAAACAACTGATGAGTTATCTACTCAAATTTGTTGAACAAAACGACTTACGTATTTTAAGCATGCTAACCTTTAGCCCCGTAAGCAAATTAAAAAAAAAAAACGCAATATGTAGGCTACACGAGAACGGAGACGTCGAGTAACCAAAACAAATGCGTTAAACAAATTCGTACACGTTATTTATCAATTTAACTCTAGAATTAAAGGATATACAACGAGAAACAACGTTTGACAACCTCTAAACAGTTTTAATAACTATCTCAAAAATTGTCGCTCTGATGCAAACAACTGATGAGTTATCTACTCAAATTTGTTGAACAAAACGACTTACGTATTTTAAGCATGCTAACCTTTAGCCCGGTAAGCAAATTAAAAAAAAAAAACGCAATATGTAGGCTACACGAGAACGGAGACGTCGAGTAACCAAAACAAATGCGTTAAACAAATTCGTACACGTTACTTATCAATTTAACTCTAGAATTAAAGGATATACAACGAGAAACAACGTTTGACAACCTTTAAACAGTTTTAATAACTATCTCAAAAATTGTCGCTCTGATGCAAACAACTGATGAGTTATCTACTTAAATTTGTGGAACAAAACGACTTACGTATTTTAAGCATGCTAACCTTTAGCCCGGTAAGCAAATTAAAAAAAAAACGCAATATGTAGGCTACACGAGAACGGAGACGTCGAGTAACCAAAACAAATGCGTTAAACAAATTCGTACACGTTATTTATCAATTTAACTCTAGAATTAAAGGATATACAACGAGAAACAACGTTTGACAACCTTTAAACAGTTTTAATAACTATCTCAAAAATTGTCGCTCTGATGCAAACAACTGAGGAGTTATCTACTTAAATTTGTTGAACAAAACGACTTACGTATTTTAAGCATGCTAACCTTTAGCCCGGTAAGCAACTTAGAAAAAAAACGCAATATGTAGGCTACACGAGAACGGAGACGTCGAGTAACCAAAACAAATGCGTTAAACAAATTCGTACACGTTATTTATCAATTTAACTCTAGAATTAAAGGATATACAACGAGAAACAACGTTTGACAACCTTTAAACAGTTTTAATAACTATCTCAAAAATTGGCGCTCTGATTCAAACAACTGATGAGTTATCTACTTAAATTTGTTGAACAAAACGACTTACGTATTTTAAGCATGCTAACCTTTAGCCCGGTAAGCAAATTAAAAAAAAAACGCAATATGTAGGCTACACGAGAACGGAGACGTCGAGTAACCAAAACAAATGCGTTAAACAAATTCGTACACGTTATTTATCAATTTAACTCTAGAATTAAAGGATATACAACGAGAAACAATGTTTGACAACCTTTAAACAGTTTTAATAACTATCTCAAAAATTGTGGCTCTGATGCAAACAACTGATGAGTTATCTACTTAAATTTGTTGAACAAAACGACTTACGTATTTTAAGCATGCTAACCTTTAGCCCGGTAAGCAAATTAAAAAAAACACGCAATATGTAGGCTACACGAGAACGGAGCCGTCGAGTAACCAAAACAAATGAGTTAAACAAAATCGTACACGTTATTTATCAATTTAACTCTAGAATTAAAGGATATACAACGAGAAACAACGTTTGACAACCTTTAAACAGTTTTAATAACTATCTCAAAAATTGTCGCTCTGATGCAAACAACTGATGAGTTATCTACTTAAATTTGTTGAACAAAACAACTTACGTATTTTAAGCATGCTAACCTTTAGCCCGGTAAGCAAATTAAAAAAAAACGCAATATGTAGGCTACACGAGAACGGAGCCGTCGAGTAACCAAAACAAATGCGTTAAACAAATTCGTACACGTTATTTATCAATTTAACTCTATAATTAAAGGATATACAACGAGAAACAAGGTTTGACAACCTTTAAACAGTTTTAATAACTATCTCCAAAATTGTCGCTCTGATGCAAACAACTGATGAGTTATCTACTTAAATTTGTTGAACAAAACGACTTACGTATTTTATGCATGCTAACCTTTAGCCCGGTAAGCAAATTTAAAAAAAAACGCAATATATAGGCTACACGAGAACGGAGACGTCGAGAAACCAAAACAAATGCGTTAAACAAATTCGTACACGTTATTTATCAATTTAACTCTAGAATTAAAGGATATACAACGAGAAACAACGTTTGACAACCTTTAAACAGTTTTAATAACTATCTCAAAAATTGTCGCTCTGATGCAAACAACTGATGAGTTATCTAATTAAATTTGTTGAACAAAACGACTTACGTATTTTAAGCATGCTAACCTTTAGCCCGGTAAGCAAATTAAAAAAAAAAACGCAATATGTAGGCTACACGAGAACGGAGACGTCGAGTAAACAAAACAAATGCGTTAAACAAATTCGTACACGTTATTTATCAATTTAACTCTAGAATTAAAGGATATACAACGGGAAACAACGTTTGACAACCTTTAAACAGTTTTAATAACTATCTCAAAAATTGTCGCTCTGATGCAAACAACTGATGAGTTATCTACTCAAATTTGTTGAACAAAACGACTTACGTATTTTAAGCATGCTAACCTTTAGCCCGGTAAGCAAATTAAAAAAAAACGCAATATGTAGGCTACACGAGAACGGAGCCGTCGAGTAACCAAAACAAATGCGTTAAACAAATTCGTACACGTTATTTATCAATTTAACTCTATAATTAAAGGATATACAACGAGAAACAACGTTTGACAACCTTTAAACAGTTTTAATAACTATCTCAAAAATTGTCGCTCTGATGCAAACAACTGATGAGTTATCTACTTAAATTTGTTGAACAAAACGACTTACGTATTTTAAGCATGCTAACCTTTAGCCCGGTAAGCAAATTAAAAAAAAAAACGCAATATGTAGGCTACACGAGAACGGAGACGTCGAGTAAACAAAACAAATGCGTTAAACAAAATCGTACACGTTATTTATCAATTTAACTCTAGAATTAAAGGATATACAACGAGAAACAACGTTTGACAACCTTTAAACAGTTTTAATAACTATCTCAAAAATTGTCGCTCTGATGCAAACAACTGATGAGTTATCTACTTAAATTTGTTGAACAAAACAACTTACGTATTTTAAGCATGCTAACCTTTAGCCCGGTAAGCAAATTAAAAAAAAACGCAATATGTAGGCTACACGAGAACGGAGCCGTCGAGTAACCAAAACAAATGCGTTAAACAAATTCGTACACGTTATTTATCAATTTAACTCTATAATTAAAGGATATACAACGAGAAACAACGTTTGACAACCTTTAAACAGTTTTAATAACTATCTCAAAAATTGTCGCTCTGATGCAAACAACTGATGAGTTATCTACTTAAATTTGTTGAACAAAACGACTTACGTATTTTAAGCATGCTAACCTTTAGCCCGGTAAGCAAATTAAAAAAAACGCAATATGTAGGCTACACGAGAACGGAGAAGTCGAGTAACCAAAACAAATGCGTTAAACAAATTCGTACACGTTATTTATCAATTTAACTCTATAATTAAAGGATATACAACGAGAATCACTGTTTGACAACCTTTAAACAGTTTTAATAACTATCTCAAAAATTGTCGCTCTGATGCAAACAACTGATGAGTTATCTACTTAAATTTGTTGAACAAAACGACTTACGTATTTTAAGCATGCTAACCTTTAGCCCGGTAAGCAAATTTAAAAAAAAACGCAATATATAGGCTACACGAGAACGGAGACGTCGAGTAACCAAAACAAATGCGTTAAACAAATTCGTACACGTTGTTTATCAATTTAACTCTAGAATTAAAGGATATACAACGGGAAACAACGTTTGACAACCTTTAAACAGTTTTAATAACTATCTCAAAAATTGTCGCTCTGATGCAAACAACTGATGAGTTATCTACTCAAATTTGTTGAACAAAACGACTTACGTATTTTAAGCATGCTAACCTTTAGCCCCGTAAGCAAATTAAAAAAAAAAAACGCAATATGTAGGCTACACGAGAACGGAGACGTCGAGTAACCAAAACAAATGCGTTAAACAAATTCGTACACGTTATTTATCAATTTAACTCTAGAATTAAAGGATATACAACGAGAAACAACGTTTGACAACCTCTAAACAGTTTTAATAACTATCTCAAAAATTGTCGCTCTGATGCAAACAACTGATGAGTTATCTACTCAAATTTGTTGAACAAAACGACTTACGTATTTTAAGCATGCTAACCTTTAGCCCGGTAAGCAAATTAAAAAAAAAAAACGCAATATGTAGGCTACACGAGAACGGAGACGTCGAGTAACCAAAACAAATGCGTTAAACAAATTCGTACACGTTACTTATCAATTTAACTCTAGAATTAAAGGATATACAACGAGAAACAACGTTTGACAACCTTTAAACAGTTTTAATAACTATCTCAAAAATTGTCGCTCTGATGCAAACAACTGATGAGTTATCTACTTAAATTTGTGGAACAAAACGACTTACGTATTTTAAGCATGCTAACCTTTAGCCCGGTAAGCAAATTAAAAAAAAAACGCAATATGTAGGCTACACGAGAACGGAGACGTCGAGTAACCAAAACAAATGCGTTAAACAAATTCGTACACGTTATTTATCAATTTAACTCTAGAATTAAAGGATATACAACGAGAAACAACGTTTGACAACCTTTAAACAGTTTTAATAACTATCTCAAAAATTGTCGCTCTGATGCAAACAACTGAGGAGTTATCTACTTAAATTTGTTGAACAAAACGACTTACGTATTTTAAGCATGCTAACCTTTAGCCCGGTAAGCAACTTAGAAAAAAAACGCAATATGTAGGCTACACGAGAACGGAGACGTCGAGTAACCAAAACAAATGCGTTAAACAAATTCGTACACGTTATTTATCAATTTAACTCTAGAATTAAAGGATATACAACGAGAAACAACGTTTGACAACCTTTAAACAGTTTTAATAACTATCTCAAAAATTGGCGCTCTGATTCAAACAACTGATGAGTTATCTACTTAAATTTGTTGAACAAAACGACTTACGTATTTTAAGCATGCTAACCTTTAGCCCGGTAAGCAAATTAAAAAAAAAACGCAATATGTAGGCTACACGAGAACGGAGACGTCGAGTAACCAAAACAAATGCGTTAAACAAATTCGTACACGTTATTTATCAATTTAACTCTAGAATTAAAGGATATACAACGAGAAACAATGTTTGACAACCTTTAAACAGTTTTAATAACTATCTCAAAAATTGTGGCTCTGATGCAAACAACTGATGAGTTATCTACTTAAATTTGTTGAACAAAACGACTTACGTATTTTAAGCATGCTAACCTTTAGCCCGGTAAGCAAATTAAAAAAAACACGCAATATGTAGGCTACACGAGAACGGAGCCGTCGAGTAACCAAAACAAATGAGTTAAACAAAATCGTACACGTTATTTATCAATTTAACTCTAGAATTAAAGGATATACAACGAGAAACAACGTTTGACAACCTTTAAACAGTTTTAATAACTATCTCAAAAATTGTCGCTCTGATGCAAACAACTGATGAGTTATCTACTTAAATTTGTTGAACAAAACAACTTACGTATTTTAAGCATGCTAACCTTTAGCCCGGTAAGCAAATTAAAAAAAAACGCAATATGTAGGCTACACGAGAACGGAGCCGTCGAGTAACCAAAACAAATGCGTTAAACAAATTCGTACACGTTATTTATCAATTTAACTCTATAATTAAAGGATATACAACGAGAAACAAGGTTTGACAACCTTTAAACAGTTTTAATAACTATCTCCAAAATTGTCGCTCTGATGCAAACAACTGATGAGTTATCTACTTAAATTTGTTGAACAAAACGACTTACGTATTTTATGCATGCTAACCTTTAGCCCGGTAAGCAAATTTAAAAAAAAACGCAATATATAGGCTACACGAGAACGGAGACGTCGAGAAACCAAAACAAATGCGTTAAACAAATTCGTACACGTTATTTATCAATTTAACTCTAGAATTAAAGGATATACAACGAGAAACAACGTTTGACAACCTTTAAACAGTTTTAATAACTATCTCAAAAATTGTCGCTCTGATGCAAACAACTGATGAGTTATCTACTTAAATTTGTTGAACAAAACGACTTACGTATTTTAAGCATGCTAACCTTTAGCCCGGTAAGCAAATTAAAAAAAAAAACGCAATATGTAGGCTACACGAGAACGGAGACGTCGAGTAAACAAAACAAATGCGTTAAACAAATTCGTACACGTTATTTATCAATTTAACTCTAGAATTAAAGGATATACAACGGGAAACAACGTTTGACAACCTTTAAACAGTTTTAATAACTATCTCAAAAATTGTCGCTCTGATGCAAACAACTGATGAGTTATCTACTCAAATTTGTTGAACAAAACGACTTACGTATTTTAAGCATGCTAACCTTTAGCCCGGTAAGCAAATTAAAAAAAAAAACCCAATATGTAGGCTACACGAGAACGGAGACTTCGAGTAACCAAAACAAATGCGTTAAACAAATTCGTACACGTTATTTATCAATTTAACTTTAGAATTAAAGGATATACAACGAGAAACAACGTTTGACAACCTCTAAACAGTTTTAATAACTATCTCAAAAATTGTCGCTCTGATGCAAACAACTGATGAGTTATCTACTTAAATTTGTTGAACAAAACGACTTACGTATTTTAAGCATGCTAACCTTTAGCCCGGTAAGCAAATTAAAAAAAAACGCAATATGTAGGCTACACGAGAACGGAGACGTCGAGTAACCAAAACAAATGCGTTAAACAAATTCGTACACGTTATTTATCAATTTAACTCTAGAATTAAAGGATATACAACGAGAAAGAACGTTTGACAACCTTTAAACAGTTTTAATAACTATCTCAAAAATTGTCGCTCTGATGCAAACAACTGATGAGTTATCTACTTAAATTTGTTGAACAAAACGACTTACGTATTTTAAGCATGCTAACCTTTAGCCCGGTAAGCAAATTTAAAAAAAAACGCAATATGTAGGCTACACGAGAACGGAGACGTCAAGTAACCAAAACAAATGCGTTAAACAAATTCGTACACGTTATTTATCAATTTAACTCTAGAATTAAAGGATATACAACGGGAAACAACGTTTGACAACCTTTAAACAGTTTTAATAACTATCTCAAAAATTGTGGCTCTGATGCAAACAACTTATGAGTTATCTACTTAAATTTGTTGAACAAAACGACTTACGTATTTTAAGCATGCTAACCTTTAGCCCGGTAAGCAAATTAAAAAAAACACGCAATATGTAGGCTACACGAGAACGGAGCCGTCGAGTAACCAAAACAAATGAGTTAAACAAAATCGTACACGTTATTTATCAATTTAACTCTAGAATTAAAGGATATACAACGAGAAACAACGTTTGACAACCTTTAAACAGTTTTAATAACTATCTCAAAAATTGTCGCTCTGATGCAAACAACTGATGAGTTATCTACTTAAATTTGTTGAACAAAACAACTTACGTATTTTAAGCATGCTAACCTTTAGCCCGGTAAGCAAATTAAAAAAAAACACAATATGTAGGCTACACGAGAACGGAGCCGTCGAGTAACCAAAACAAATGCGTTAAACAAATTCGTACACGTTATTTATCAATTTAACTCTATAATTAAAGGATATACAACGAGAAACAAGGTTTGACAACCTTTAAACAGTTTTAATAACTATCTCAAAAATTGTCGCTCTGATGCAAACAACTGATGAGTTATCTACTTAAATTTGTTGAACAAAACGACTTACGTATTTTAAGCATGCTAACCTTTAGCCCGGTAAGCAAATTAAAAAAAAAACGCAATATGTAGGCTACACGAGAACGGAGACGTCGAGTAAACAAAACAAATGCGTTAAACAAATTCGTACACGTTATTTATCAATTTAACTCTAGAATTAAAGGATATACAACGAGAAACAACGTTTGACAACCTTTAAACAGTTTTAATAACTATCTCAAAAATTGTCGCTCTGATGCAAACAACTGATGAGTTATCTACTTAAATTTGTTGAACAAAACGACTTACGGATTTTAAGCATGCTAACCTTTAGCCCGGTAAGCAAATTTAAAAAAAAACGCAATATGTAGGCTACACGAGAACGGAGACGTCGAGTAACCAAAACAAATGCGTTAAACAAATTCGTACACGTTATTTATCAATTTAACCCTAGAATTAAAGGATATACAACGGGAAACAACGTTTGACAACCTTTAAACAGTTTTAATAACTATCTCAAAAATTGTCGCTCTGATGCAAACAACTGATGAGTTATCTACTCAAATTTGTTGAACAAAACGACTTACGTATTTTAAGCATGCTAACCTTTAGCCCGGTAAGCAAATTAAAAAAAAAACGCAATATGTAGGCTACACGAGAACGGAGACGTCGAGTAAACAAAACAAATGCGTTAAACAAATTCGTACACGTTATTTATCAATTTAACTCTAGAATTAAAGGATATACAACGAGAAACAACGTTTGACAACCTTTAAACAGTTTTAATAACTATCTCAAAAATTGTGGCTCTGATGCAAACAACTGATGAGTTATCTACTTAAATTTGTTGAACAAAACGACTTACGTATTTTAAGCATGCTAACCTTTAGCCCGGTAAGCAAATTAAAAAAAACACGCAATATATAGGCTACACGAGAACGGAGCCGTCGAGTAACCAAAACAAATGAGTTAAACAAAATCGTACACGTTATTTATCAATTTAACTCTAGAATTAAAGGATATACAACGAGAAACAACGTTTGACAACCTTTAAACAGTTTTAATAACTATCTCAAAAATTGTCGCTCTGATGCAAACAACTGATGAGTTATCTACTTAAATTTGTTGAACAAAACAACTTACGTATTTTAAGCATGCTAACCTTTAGCCCGGTAAGCAAATTAAAAAAAAACGCAATATGTAGGCTACACGAGAACGGAGCCGTCGAGTAACCAAAACAAATGCGTTAAACAAATTCGTACACGTTATTTATCAATTTAACTCTATAATTAAAGGATATACAACGAGAAACAACGTTTGACAACCTTTAAACAGTTTTAACAACTATCTCAAAAATTGTCGCTCTGATGCAAACAACTGATGAGTTATCTACTTAAATTTGTTGAACAAAACGACTTACGTATTTTAAGCATGCTAACCTTTAGCCCGGTAAGCAAATTAAAAAAAACGCAATATGTAGGCTACACGAGAACGGAGAAGTCGAGTAACCAAAACAAATGCGTTAAACAAATTCGTACACGTTATTTATCAATTTAACTCTATAATTAAAGGATATACAACGAGAATCACTGTTTGACAACCTTTAAACAGTTTTAATAACTATCTCAAAAATTGTCGCTCTGATGCAAACAACTGATGAGTTATCTACTTAAATTTGTTGAACAAAACGACTTACGTATTTTAAGCATGCTAACCTTTAGCCCGGTAAGCAAATTTAAAAAAAAACGCAATATATAGGCTACACGAGAACGGAGACGTCGAGTAACCAAAACAAATGCGTTAAACAAATTCGTACACGTTGTTTATCAATTTAACTCTAGAATTAAAGGATATACAACGGGAAACAACGTTTGACAACCTTTAAACAGTTTTAATAACTATCTCAAAAATTGTCGCTCTGATGCAAACAACTGATGAGTTATCTACTCAAATTTGTTGAACAAAACGACTTACGTATTTTAAGCATGCTAACCTTTAGCCCCGTAAGCAAATTAAAAAAAAAAAACGCAATATGTAGGCTACACGAGAACGGAGACGTCGAGTAACCAAAACAAATGCGTTAAACAAATTCGTACACGTTATTTATCAATTTAACTCTAGAATTAAAGGATATACAACGAGAAACAACGTTTGACAACCTCTAAACAGTTTTAATAACTATCTCAAAAATTGTCGCTCTGATGCAAACAACTGATGAGTTATCTACTCAAATTTGTTGAACAAAACAACTTACGTATTTTAAGCATGCTAACCTTTAGCCCGGTAAGCAAATTAAAAAAAAACGCAATATGTAGGCTACACGAGAACGGAGCCGTCGAGTAACCAAAACAAATGCGTTAAACAAATTCGTACACGTTATTTATCAATTTAACTCTATAATTAAAGGATATACAACGAGAAACAAGGTTTGACAACCTTTAAACAGTTTTAATAACTATCTCCAAAATTGTCGCTCTGATGCAAACAACTGATGAGTTATCTACTTAAATTTGTTGAACAAAACGACTTACGTATTTTATGCATGCTAACCTTTAGCCCGGTAAGCAAATTTAAAAAAAAACGCAATATATAGGCTACACGAGAACGGAGACGTCGAGAAACCAAAACAAATGCGTTAAACAAATTCGTACACGTTATTTATCAATTTAACTCTAGAATTAAAGGATATACAACGAGAAACAACGTTTGACAACCTTTAAACAGTTTTAATAACTATCTCAAAAATTGTCGCTCTGATGCAAACAACTGATGAGTTATCTACTTAAATTTGTTGAACAAAACGACTTACGTATTTTAAGCATGCTAACCTTTAGCCCGGTAAGCAAATTAAAAAAAAAAACGCAATATGTAGGCTACACGAGAACGGAGACGTCGAGTAAACAAAACAAATGCGTTAAACAAATTCGTACACGTTATTTATCAATTTAACTCTAGAATTAAAGGATATACAACGGGAAACAACGTTTGACAACCTTTAAACAGTTTTAATAACTATCTCAAAAATTGTCGCTCTGATGCAAACAACTGATGAGTTATCTACTCAAATTTGTTGAACAAAACGACTTACGTATTTTAAGCATGCTAACCTTTAGCCCGGTAAGCAAATTAAAAAAAAAAACCCAATATGTAGGCTACACGAGAACGGAGACTTCGAGTAACCAAAACAAATGCGTTAAACAAATTCGTACACGTTATTTATCAATTTAACTTTAGAATTAAAGGATATACAACGAGAAACAACGTTTGACAACCTCTAAACAGTTTTAATAACTATCTCAAAAATTGTCGCTCTGATGCAAACAACTGATGAGTTATCTACTTAAATTTGTTGAACAAAACGACTTACGTATTTTAAGCATGCTAACCTTTAGCCCGGTAAGCAAATTAAAAAAAAACGCAATATGTAGGCTACACGAGAACGGAGACGTCGAGTAACCAAAACAAATGCGTTAAACAAATTCGTACACGTTATTTATCAATTTAACTCTAGAATTAAAGGATATACAACGAGAAAGAACGTTTGACAACCTTTAAACAGTTTTAATAACTATCTCAAAAATTGTCGCTCTGATGCAAACAACTGATGAGTTATCTACTTAAATTTGTTGAACAAAACGACTTACGTATTTTAAGCATGCTAACCTTTAGCCCGGTAAGCAAATTTAAAAAAAAACGCAATATGTAGGCTACACGAGAACGGAGACGTCAAGTAACCAAAACAAATGCGTTAAACAAATTCGTACACGTTATTTATCAATTTAACTCTAGAATTAAAGGATATACAACGGGAAACAACGTTTGACAACCTTTAAACAGTTTTAATAACTATCTCAAAAATTGTGGCTCTGATGCAAACAACTTATGAGTTATCTACTTAAATTTGTTGAACAAAACGACTTACGTATTTTAAGCATGCTAACCTTTAGCCCGGTAAGCAAATTAAAAAAAACACGCAATATGTAGGCTACACGAGAACGGAGCCGTCGAGTAACCAAAACAAATGAGTTAAACAAAATCGTACACGTTATTTATCAATTTAACTCTAGAATTAAAGGATATACAACGAGAAACAACGTTTGACAACCTTTAAACAGTTTTAATAACTATCTCAAAAATTGTCGCTCTGATGCAAACAACTGATGAGTTATCTACTTAAATTTGTTGAACAAAACAACTTACGTATTTTAAGCATGCTAACCTTTAGCCCGGTAAGCAAATTAAAAAAAAAACACAATATGTAGGCTACACGAGAACGGAGCCGTCGAGTAACCAAAACAAATGCGTTAAACAAATTCGTACACGTTATTTATCAATTTAACTCTATAATTAAAGGATATACAACGAGAAACAAGGTTTGACAACCTTTAAACAGTTTTAATAACTATCTCAAAAATTGTCGCTCTGATGCAAACAACTGATGAGTTATCTACTTAAATTTGTTGAACAAAACGACTTACGTATTTTAAGCATGCTAACCTTTAGCCCGGTAAGCAAATTAAAAAAAAAACGCAATATGTAGGCTACACGAGAACGGAGACGTCGAGTAAACAAAACAAATGCGTTAAACAAATTCGTACACGTTATTTATCAATTTAACTCTAGAATTAAAGAATATACAACGAGAAACAACGTTTGACAACCTTTAAACAGTTTTAATAACTATCTCAAAAATTGTCGCTCTGATGCAAACAACTGATGAGTTATCTACTTAAATTTGTTGAACAAAACGACTTACGGATTTTAAGCATGCTAACCTTTAGCCCGGTAAGCAAATTTAAAAAAAAACGCAATATGTAGGCTACACGAGAACGGAGACGTCGAGTAACCAAAACAAATGCGTTAAACAAATTCGTACACGTTATTTATCAATTTAACCCTAGAATTAAAGGATATACAACGGGAAACAACGTTTGACAACCTTTAAACAGTTTTAATAACTATCTCAAAAATTGTCGCTCTGATGCAAACAACTGATGAGTTATCTACTCAAATTTGTTGAACAAAACGACTTACGTATTTTAAGCATGCTAACCTTTAGCCCGGTAAGCAAATTAAAAAAAAAACGCAATATGTAGGCTACACGAGAACGGAGACGTCGAGTAACCAAAACAAATGCGTTAAACAAATTCGTACACGTTATTTATCAATTTAACTCTAGAATTAAAGGATATACAACGAGAAACAACGTTTGACAACCTCTAAACAGTTTTAATAACTATCTCAAAAATTGTCGCTCTGATGCAAACAACTGATGAGTTATCTACTTAAATTTGTTGAACAAAACGACTTACGTATTTTAAGCATGCTAACCTTTAGCCCGGTAAGCAAATTAAAAAAAAAACGCAATATGTAGGCTACACGAGAACGGAGACGTC
Source organism: Eurosta solidaginis (assembly GCF_040869045.1). Lineage (NCBI taxonomy): Eukaryota > Metazoa > Arthropoda > Insecta > Diptera > Tephritidae > Eurosta > Eurosta solidaginis. Next base: position 448,784 of record NW_027136953.1, read on the forward strand.
GAGTAACCAAAACAAATGCGTTAAACAAATTCGTACACGTTATTTATCAATTTAACTCTAGAATTAAAGGATATACAACGAGAAACAACGTTTGACAACCTTTAAACAGTTTTAATAACTATCTCAAAAATTGTCGCTCTGATGCAAACAACTGATGAGTTATCTACTTAAATTTGTTGAACAAAACGACTTACGTATTTTAAGCATGCTAACCTTTAGCCCGGTAAGCAAATTAAAAAAAAAACGCAATATGTAGGCTACACGAGAACGGAGACGTCGAGTAACCAAAACAAATGCGTTAAACAAATTCGTACACGTTATTTATCAATTTAACTCTAGAATTAAAGGATATACAACGAGAAACAACGTTTGACAACCTTAAAACAGTTTTAATAACTATCTCAAAAATTGTCGCTCTGATGCAAACAACTGAGGAGTTATCTACTTAAATTTGTTGAACAAAACGACTTACGTATTTTAAGCATGCTAACCTTTAGCCCGGTAAGCAACTTAGAAAAAAAACGCAATATGTAGGCTACACGAGAACGGAGACGTCGAGTAACCAAAACAAATGCGTTAAACAAATTCGTACACGTTATTTATCAATTTAACCCTAGAATTAAAGGATATACAACGGGAAACAACGTTTGACAACCTTTAAACAGTTTTAATAACTATCTCAAAAATTGTCGCTCTGATGCAAACAACTGATGAGTTATCTACTTAAATTTGTTGAACAAAACGACTTACGTATTTTAAGCATGCTAACCTTTAGCCCGGTAAGCAAATTAAAAAAAAAACGCAATATGTAGGCTACACGAGAACGGAGACGTCGAGTAACCAAAACAAATGCGTTAAACAAATTCGTACACGTTATTTATCAATTTAACTCTAGAATTAAAGGATATACAACGAGAAACAACGTTTGACAACCTCTAAACAGTTTTAATAACTATCTCAAAAATTGTCGCTCTGATGCAAACAACTGATGAGTTATCTACTTAAATTTGTTGAACAAAACAACTTACGTATTTTAAGCATGCTAACCTTTAGCCCGGTAAGCAAATTAAAAAAAAACGCAATATGTAGGCTACACGAGAACGGAGCCGTCGAGTAACCAAAACAAATGCGTTAAACAAATTCGTACACGTTATTTATCAATTTAACTCTATAATTAAAGGATATACAACGAGAAACAAGGTTTGACAACCTTTAAACAGTTTTAATAACTATCTCCAAAATTGTCGCTCTGATGCAAACAACTGATGAGTTATCTACTTAAATTTGTTGAACAAAACGACTTACGTATTTTAAGCATGCTAACCTTTAGCCCGGTAAGCAAATTTAAAAAAAAACGCAATATATAGGCTACACGAGAACGGAGACGTCGAGAAACCAAAACAAATGCGTTAAACAAATTCGTACACGTTATTTATCAATTTAACTCTAGAATTAAAGGATATACAACGAGAAACAACGTTTGACAACCTTTAAACAGTTTTAATAACTATCTCAAAAATTGTCGCTCTGATGCAAACAACTGATGAGTTATCTACTTAAATTTGTTGAACAAAACGACTTACGTATTTTAAGCATGCTAACCTTTAGCCCGGTAAGCAAATTAAAAAAAAAAACGCAATATGTAGGCTACACGAGAACGGAGACGTCGAGTAAACAAAACAAATGCGTTAAACAAATTCGTACACGTTATTTATCAATTTAACTCTAGAATTAAAGGATATACAACGGGAAACAACGTTTGACAACCTTTAAACAGTTTTAATAACTATCTCAAAAATTGTCGCTCTGATGCAAACAACTGATGAGTTATCTACTCAAATTTGTTGAACAAAACGACTTACGTATTTTAAGCATGCTAAACTTTAGCCCGGTAAGCAAATTAAAAAAAAAAACCCAATATGTAGGCTACACGAGAACGGAGACTTCGAGTAACCAAAACAAATGCGTTAAACAAATTCGTACACGTTATTTATCAATTTAACTTTAGAATTAAAGGATATACAACGAGAAACAACGTTTGACAACCTCTAAACAGTTTTAATAACTATCTCAAAAATTGTCGCTCTGATGCAAACAACTGATGAGTTATCTACTTAAATTTGTTGAACAAAACGACTTACGTATTTTAAGCATGCTAACCTTTAGCCCGGTAAGCAAATTAAAAAAAAACGCAATATGTAGGCTACACGAGAACGGAGACGTCGAGTAACCAAAACAAATGCGTTAAACAAATTCGTACACGTTATTTATCAATTTAACTCTAGAATTAAAGGATATACAACGAGAAAGAACGTTTGACAACCTTTAAACAGTTTTAATAACTATCTCAAAAATTGTCGCTCTGATGCAAACAACTGATGAGTTATCTACTTAAATTTGTTGAACAAAACGACTTACGTATTTTAAGCATGCTAACCTTTAGCCCGGTAAGCAAATTTAAAAAAAAACGCAATATGTAGGCTACACGAGAACGGAGACGTCAAGTAACCAAAACAAATGCGTTAAACAAATTCGTACACGTTATTTATCAATTTAACTCTAGAATTAAAGGATATACAACGGGAAACAACGTTTGACAACCTTTAAACAGTTTTAATAACTATCTCAAAAATTGTGGCTCTGATGCAAACAACTTATGAGTTATCTACTTAAATTTGTTGAACAAAACGACTTACGTATTTTAAGCATGCTAACCTTTAGCCCGGTAAGCAAATTAAAAAAAACACGCAATATGTAGGCTACACGAGAACGGAGCCGTCGAGTAACCAAAACAAATGAGTTAAACAAAATCGTACACGTTATTTATCAATTTAACTCTAGAATTAAAGGATATACAACGAGAAACAACGTTTGACAACCTTTAAACAGTTTTAATAACTATCTCAAAAATTGTCGCTCTGATGCAAACAACTGATGAGTTATCTACTTAAATTTGTTGAACAAAACAACTTACGTATTTTAAGCATGCTAACCTTTAGCCCGGTAAGCAAATTAAAAAAAAACACAATATGTAGGCTACACGAGAACGGAGCCGTCGAGTAACCAAAACAAATGCGTTAAACAAATTCGTACACGTTATTTATCAATTTAACTCTATAATTAAAGGATATACAACGAGAAACAAGGTTTGACAACCTTTAAACAGTTTTAATAACTATCTCAAAAATTGTCGCTCTGATGCAAACAACTGATGAGTTATCTACTTAAATTTGTTGAACAAAACGACTTACGTATTTTAAGCATGCTAACCTTTAGCCCGGTAAGCAAATTAAAAAAAAAAACGCAATATGTAGGCTACACGAGAACGGAGACGTCGAGTAAACAAAACAAATGCGTTAAACAAATTCGTACACGTTATTTATCAATTTAACTCTAGAATTAAAGGATATACAACGAGAAACAACGTTTGACAACCTTTAAACAGTTTTAATAACTATCTCAAAAATTGTCGCTCTGATGCAAACAACTGATGAGTTATCTACTTAAATTTGTTGAACAAAACGACTTACGGATTTTAAGCATGCTAACCTTTAGCCCGGTAAGCAAATTTAAAAAAAACGCAATATGTAGGCTACACGAGAACGGAGACGTCGAGTAACCAAAACAAATGCGTTGAACAAATTCGTACACGTTATTTATCAATTTAACCCTAGAATTAAAGGATATACAACGGGAAACAACGTTTGACAACCTTTAAACAGTTTTAATAACTATCTCAAAAATTGTCGATCTGATGCAAACAACTGATGAGTTATCTACTCAAATTTGTTGAACAAAACGACTTACGTATTTTAAGCATGCTAACCTTTAGCCCGGTAAGCAAATTAAAAAAAAAACGCAATATGTAGGCTACACGAGAACGGAGACGTCGAGTAACCAAAACAAATGCGTTAAACAAATTCGTACACGTTATTTATCAATTTAACTCTAGAATTAAAGGATATACAACGAGAAACAACGTTTGACAACCTCTAAACAGTTTTAATAACTATCTCAAAAATTGTCGCTCTGATGCAAACAACTGATGAGTTATCTACTTAAATTTGTTGAACAAAACGACTTACGTATTTTAAGCATGCTAACCTTTAGCCCGGTAAGCAAATTAAAAAAAAAACGCAATATGTAGGCTACACGAGAACGGAGACGTCGAGTAACCAAAACAAATGCGTTAAACAAATTCGTACACGTTATTTATCAATTTAACTCTAGAATTAAAGGATATACAACGAGAAACAACGTTTGACAACCTTTAAACAGTTTTAATAACTATCTCAAAAATTGTCGCTCTGATGCAAACAACTGATGAGTTATCTACTTAAATTTGTTGAACAAAACGACTTACGTATTTTAAGCATGCTAACCTTTAGCCCGGTAAGCAAATTAAAAAAAAAACGCAATATGTAGGCTACACGAGAACGGAGACGTCGAGTAACCAAAACAAATGCGTTAAACAAATTCGTACACGTTATTTATCAATTTAACTCTAGAATTAAAGGATATACAACGAGAAACAACGTTTGACAACCTTTAAACAGTTTTAATAACTATCTCAAAAATTGTCGCTCTGATGCAAACAACTGAGGAGTTATCTACTTAAATTTGTTGAACAAAACGACTTACGTATTTTAAGCATGCTAACCTTTAGCCCGGTAAGCAACTTAGAAAAAAAACGCAATATGTAGGCTACACGAGAACGGAGACGTCGAGTAACCAAAACAAATGCGTTAAACAAATTCGTACACGTTATATATCAATTTAATTCTAGAATTAAAGAATATACAACGAGAAACAACGTTTGACAACCTTTAAACAGTTTTAATAACTATCTCAAAAATTGTCGCTCTGATGCAAACAACTGATGAGTTATCTACTTAAATTTGTTGAACAAAACGACTTACGTATTTTAAGCATGCTAACCTTTAGCCCGGTAAGCAAATTAAAAAAAAAACGCAATATGTAGGCTACACGAGAACGGAGACGTCGAGTAAACAAAACAAATGCGTTAAACAAATTCGTACACGTTATTTATCAATTTAACTCTAGAATTAAAGGATATACAACGAGAAACAACGTTTGACAACCTTTAAACAGTTTTAATAACTATCTCAAAAATTGTCGCTCTGATGCAAACAACTGATGAGTTATCTACTTAAATTTGTTGAACAAAACGACTTACGTATTTTAAGCATGCTAACCTTTAGCCCGGTAAGCAAATTTAAAAAAATACGCAATATGTAGGCTACACGAGAACGGAGACGTCGAGTAACCAAAACAAATGCGTTAAACAAATTCGTACACGTTATTTATCAATTTAACTCTAGAATTAAAGGATATACAACGGGAAACAACGTTTGACAACCTTTAAACAGTTTTAATAACTATCTCAAAAATTGTCGCTCTGATGCAAACAACTGATGAGTTATCTACTCAAATTTGTTGAACAAAACGACTTACGTATTTTAAGCATGCTAACCTTTAGCCCGGTAAGCAAATTAAAAAAAAAAACGCAATATGTAGGCTACACGAGAACGGAGACGTCGAGTAATCAAAACAAATGCGTTAAACAAATTCGTACACGTTATTTATCAATTTAACTCTAGAATTAAAGGATATACAACGAGAAACAACGTTTGACAACCTTTAAACAGTTTTAATAACTATCTCAAAAATTGTCGCTCTGATGCAAACAACTGATGAGTTATCTACTTAAATTTGTTGAACAAAACGACTTACGTATTTTAAGCATGCTAATCTTTAGCCCGGTAAGCAAATTAAAAAAAACGCAATATGTAGGCTACACGAGAACGGAGACGTCGAGTAACCAAAACAAATGCGTTAAACAAATTCGTACACGTTATTTATCAATTTAACTCTAGAATTAAAGGATATACAACGAGAAACAACGTTTGACAACCTTTAAACAGTTTTAATAACTATCTCAAAAATTGTCGCTCTGATGCAAACAACTGATGAGTTATCTACTCAAGTTTGTTGAACAAAACGACTTACGTATTTTAAGCATGCTAACCTTTAGCCCGGTAAACAAATTTAAAAAAAACGCAATATGTAGGCTACACGAGAACGGAGACGTCGAGTAACCAAAACAAATGCGTTAAACAAATTCGTACACGTTATTTATCAATTTAACTCTAGAATTAAAGGATATACAACGAGAAACAACGTTTGACAACCTTTAAACAGTTTTAATAACTATCTCAAAAATTGTCGCTCTGATGCAAACAACTGATGAGTTATCTACTCAAATTTGTTGAACAAAACGACTTACGTATTTTAAGCATGCTAACCTTTAGCCCGGTAAGCAAATTAAAAAAAAAACGCAATATGTAGGCTACACGAGAACGGAGACGTCGAGTAACCAAAACAAATGCGTTAAACAAATTCGTACACGTTATTTATCAATTTAACTCTAGAATTAAAGGATATACAACGAGAAACAACGTTTGACAACCTTTAAACAGTTTTAATAACTATCTCAAAAATTGTCGCTCTGATGCAAACAACTGATGAGTTATCTACTTAAATTTGTTGAACAAAACGACTTACGTATTTTAAGCATGCTAACCTTTAGCCCGGTAAGCAAATTAAAAAAAAACGCAATATGTAGGCTACACGAGAACGGAGACGTCGAGTAACCAAAACAAATGCGTTAAACAAATTCGTACACGTTATTTATCAATTTAACTCTAGAATTAAAGGATATACAACGAGAAACAACGTTTGACAACCTTTAAACAGTTTTAATAACTATCTCAAAAATTGTCGCTCTGATGCAAACAACTGATGAGTTATCTACTCAAATTTGTTGAACAAAACGACTTACGTATTTTAAGCATGCTAACCTTTAGCCCGGTAAGCAAATTAAAAAAAAAACGCAATATGTAGGCTACACGAGAACGGAGACGTCGAGTAACCAAAACAAATGCTTTAAACAAATTCGTACACGTTATTTATCAATTTAACTCTAGAATTAAAGGATATATAACGAGAAACAACGTTTGACAACCTTTAAACAGTTTTAATAACTATCTCAAAAATTGTCGCTCTGATGCAAACAACTGATGAGTTATCTACTTAAATTTGTTGAACAAAACGACTTACGTATTTTAAGCATGCTAACCTTTAGTCCGGTAAGCAAATTAAAAAAAAACGCAATATGTAGGCTACACGAGAACGGAGACGTCGAGTAACCAAAACAAATGCGTTAAACAAATTCGTACACGTTATTTATCAATTTAATTCTAGAATTAAAGGATATACAACAAGAAACAACGTTTGACAACCTTTAAACAGTTTTAATAACTATCTCAAAAATTGTCGCTCTGATGCAAACAACTGAGGAGTTATCTACTTAAATTTGTTTAACAAAACGACTTACGTATTTTAAGCATGCTAACCTTTAGCCCGGTAAGCAAATTAAAAAAAAAACGCAATATGTAGGCTACACGAGAACGGAGAAGTCGGGTAACAAAAACAAATGCGTTAAACAAATTCGTACACGTTATTTATCAATTTAACTCTAGAATTAAAGGATATACAACGAGAAACAACGTTTGACAACCTTTAAACAGTTTTAATAACTATCTCAAAAATTGTCGCTCTGATGCAAACAACTGATGAGTTATCTACTTAAATTTGTTGAACAAAACGACTTACGTATTTTAAGCATGCTAACCTTTAGCCCGGTAAGCAAATTAAAAAAAAAACGCAATATGTAGGCTACACGAGAACGGAGACGTCGAGTAACCAAAACAAATGCGTTAAACAAATTCGTACACGTTATTTATCAATTTAACTCTAGAATTGAAGGATATACAACGAGAAACAACGTTTGACAACCTTTAAACAGTTTTAATAACTATCTCAAAAATTGTCGCTCTGATGCAAACAACTGATGAGTTATCTACTCAAATTTGTTGAACAAAACGACTTAAGTATTTTAAGCATGCTTACCTTTAGCCCGGTAAGCAAATTAAAAAAAAAACGCAATATGTAGGCTACACGAGAACGGAGACGTCGAGTAACCAAAACAAATGCGTTAAACAAATTCGTACACGTTATTTATCAATTTAACTCTAGAATTAAAGGATATACAACGAGAAACAACGTTTGACAACCTTTAAACAGTTTTAATAACTATCTCAAAAATTGTCGCTCTGATGCAAACAACTGAGGAGTTATCTACTTAAATGTGTTGAACAAAACGACTTACGTATTTTAAGCATGCTAACTTTTAGCCCGGTAAGCAAATTAAAAAAAAAACGCAATATGTAGGCTACACGAGAACGGAGACGTCGAGTAACCAAACAAATGCGTTAAACAAATTCGTACACGTTATTTATCAATTTAACTCTAGAATTAAAGGATATACAACCAGAAACAACGTTTGACAACCTTTAAACAGTTTTAATAACTATCTCAAAAATCGTCGCTCTGATGCAAACAACTGAGGAGTTATCTACTTAAATTTGTTGAACAAAACGACTTACGTATTTTAAGCATGCTAACCTTTAGCCCGGTAAGCAAATTAAAAAAAAAACGCAATATGTAGGCTACACGAGAACGGAGACGTCGAGTAACCAAAACAAATGCGTTAAACAAATTCGTACACGTTATTTATCAATTTAACTCTAGAATTAAAGGATATACAACGAGAAACAACGTTTGACAACCTTTAAACAGTTTTAATAACTATCTCAAAAATTGTCGCTCTGATGCAAACAACTGATGAGTTATCTACTTAAATTTGTTGAACAAAACGACTTACGTATTTTAAGCATGCTAACCTTTAGCCCGGTAAGCAAATTAAAAAAAACGCAATATGTAGGCTACACGAGAACTGAGCCGTCGAGTAACCAAAACAAATGCGTTAAACAAATTCGTACACGTTATTTATCAATTTAACTCTAGAATTAAAGGATATACAACGAGAAACAACGTTTGACAACCTTTAAACAGTTTTAATAACTATCTCAAAAATTGTCGCTCTGATGCAAACAACTGAGGAGTTATCTACTTAAATTTGTTGAACAAAACGACTTACGTATTTTAAGCATGCTAACCTTTAGCCCGGTAAGCAAATTTAAAAAAAAAACGCAATATGTAGGCTACACGAGAACGGAGACGTCGAGTAACCAAAACAAATGCGTTAAACAAATTCGTACACGTTATTTATCAATTTAACTCTAGAATTAAAGGATATACAACCAGAAACAACGTTTGACAACCTTTAAACAGTTTTAATAACTATCTCAAAAATCGTCGCTCTGATGCAAACAACTGAGGAGTTATCTACTTAAATTTGTTGAACAAAACGACTTACGTATTTTAAGCATGCTAACCTTTAGCCCGGTAAGCAAATTAAGAAAAAAACGCAATATGTAGGCTACACGAGAACGGAGCCGTCGAGTAACCAAAACAAATGCGTTAAACAAATTCGTACACGTTATTTATCAATTTAACTCTAGAATTAAAGGATATACAACGAGAAACAACGTTTGACAACCTTTAAACAGTTTTAATAACTATCTCAAAAATTGTCGCTCTGATGCAAACAACTGGTGAGTTATCTACTCAAATTTGTTGAACAAAACGACTTACGTATTTTAAGCATGCTAACCTTTAGCCCGGTAAGCAAATTAAAAAAAAAAAACGCAATATGTAGGCTACACGAGAACGGAGACGTCGAGTAACCAAAACAAATGCGTTAAACAAATTCGTACACGTTATTTATCAATTTAACTCTAGAATTAAAGGATATACAACGAGAAACAACGTTTGACAACCTTTAAACAGTTTTAATAACTATCTCAAAAATTGTCGCTCTGATGCAAACAACTGATGAATTATCTACTTAAATTTGTTGAACAAAACGACTTACGTATTTTAAGCATGCTAACCTTTAGCCCGGTAAGCAAATTAAAAAAAAAAAACGCAATATGTAGGCTACACGAGAACGGAGCCGTCGAGTAACCAAAACAAATGCGTTAAACAAATTCGTACACGTTATTTATCAATTTAACTCTAGAATTAAAGGATATACAACGAGAAACAACGTTTGACAACCTTTAAACAGTTTTAATAACTATCTCAAAAATTGTCGCTCTGATGCAAACAACTGATGAGTTATCTACTTAAATTTGTTGAACAAAACGACTTACGTATTTTAAGTATGCTAACCTTTAGCCCGGTAAGCAAATTAAAAAAAAAAACGAAATATGTAGGCTACACGAGAACGGAGACGTCGAGTAACCAAAACAAATGCGTTAAACAAATTCGTACACGTTATTTATCAATTTAACTCTAGAATTAAAGGATATACAACGAGAAACAACGTTTGACAACCTTTAAACAGTTTTAATAACTATCTCAAAAATTGTCGCTCTGATGCAAACAACTGATGAGTTATCTACTTAAATTTGTTGAACAAAACGACTTACGTATTTTAAGTATGCTAACCTTTAGCCCGGTAAGCAAATTAAAAAAAAAAACGCAATATGTAGGCTACACGAGAACGGAGACGTCGAGTAACCAAAACAAATGCGTTAAACAAATTCGTACACGTTATTTATCAATTTAACTCTAGAATTAAAGGATATACAACGAGAAACAACGTTTGACAACCTTTAAACAGTTTTAATAACTATCTCAAAAATTGTCGCTCTGATGCAAACAACTGATGAGTTATCTACTCAAATTTGTTGAACAAAACGACTTACGTATTTTAAGCATGCTAACCTTTAGCCCGGTAAGCAAATTAAAAAAAAAACGCAATATGTAGGCTACACGAGAACTGAGCCGTCGAGTAACCAAAACAAATTCGTACACGTTATTTATCAATTTAACTGTAGAATTAAAGGATATACAACGAGAAACAACGTTTGACAACCTTTAAACAGTTTTAATAACTATCTCAAAAATTGTCGCTCTGATGCAAACAACTGAGGAGTTATCTACTTAAATTTGTTGAACAAAACGACTTTCGTATTTTAAGCATGCTAACCTTTAGCCCGGTAAGCAAATTAAAAAAAAACGCAATATGTAGGCTACACGAGAACGGAGCCGTCGAGTAACCAAAACAAATGCGTTAAACAAATTCGTACACGTTATTTATCAATTTAACTCTAGAATTAAAGGATATACAACGAGAAACAACGTTTGACAACCTTTAAACAGTTTTAATAACTATCTCAAAAATTGTCGCTCTGATGCAAACAACTGATGAGTTATCTACTCAAATTTGTTGAACAAAACGACTTACATATTTTAAGCATGCTAACCTTTAGCCCGGTATGCAAATTAAAAAAAACGCAATATGTAGGCTACACGAGAACGGAGACGTCGAGTAACCAAAACAAATGCGTTAAACAAATTCGTACACGTTATTTATCAATTTAACTCTAGAATTAAAGGATATACAACGAGAAACAACGTTTGACAACCTTTAAACAGTTTTAATAACTATCTCAAAAATTGTTGCTCTGATGCAAACAACTGATGAGTTATCTACTTAAATTTGTTGAACAAAACGACTTACGTATTTTAAGCATGCTAACCTTTAGCCCGGTAAGCAAATTAAAAAAAAGCAATATGTAGGCTACACGAGAACTGAGCCGTCGAGTAACCAAAACAAATGCGTTAAACAAATTCGTACACGTTATTTATCAATTTAACTCTAGAATTAAAGGATATACAACGAGAAACAACGTTTGACAACCTTTAAACAGTTTTAATAACTATCTAAAAAATTGTCGCTCTGATGCAAACAACTGATGAGTTATCTACTTAAATTTGTTGAACAAAACGACTTACGTATTTTAAGCATGCTAACCTTTAGCCCGGTAAGGAAATTAAAAAAAAAACGCAATATGTAGGCTACACGAGAACGGAGCCGTCGAGTAACCAAAACAAATGCGTTAAACAAAATCGTACACGTTATTTATCAATTTAACTCTAGAATTAAAGGATATACAACGAGAAACAACGTTTGACAACCTTCAAACAGTTTTAATAACTATCTCAAAAATTGTCGCTCTGATGCAAACAACTGATGAGTTATCTACTTAAATTTGTTGAACAAAACGACTTACGTATTTTAAGCATACTAACCTTTAGCCCGGTAAGCAAATTAAAAAAAAAACGCAATATGTAGGCTACACGAGAACGGAGACGTCGAGTAACCAAAACAAATGCGTTAGACAAATTCGTACACGTTATTTATCAATTTAACTCTAGAATTAAAGGATATACAACGAGAAACAACGTTTGGCAACCTTTAAACAGTTTTAATAACTATCTCAAAAATCGTCGCTCTGATGCAAACAACTGAGGAGTTATCTACTTAAATTTGTTGAACAAAACGACTTACGTATTTTAAGCATGCTAACCTTTAGCCCGGTAAGCAAATTAAAAAAAAAACGCAATATGTAGGCTACACGAGAACGGAGCCGTCGAGTAACCAAAACAAATGCGTTAAACATATTCGTACACGTTATTTATCAATTTAACTCTAGAATTAAAGGATATACAACGAGAAACAACGTTTGACAACCTTTAAACAGTTTTAATAACTATCTCAAAAATTGTCGCTCTGATGCCAACAACTGATGAGTTATCTACTTAAATTTGTTGAACAAAACGACTTACGTATTTTAAGTATGCTAACCTTTAGCCCGGTAAGCAAATTAAAAAAAAAACGCAATATGTAGGCTACACGAGAACGGAGCCGTCGAGTAACCGAAACAAATGCGTTAAACATATTCGTACACGTTATTTATCAATTTAACTCTAGAATTAAAGGATATACAACGAGAAACAACGTTTGACAACCTTTAAACAGTTTTAATAACTATCTCAAAAATCGTCGCTCTGATGCAAACAACTGAGGAGTTATCTACTTAAATTTGTTGAACAAACGACTTACGTATTTTAAGTATGCTAACCTTTAGCCCGGTAAGCAAATTAAAAAAAAACGCAATATGTAGGCTACACGAGAACGGAGCCGTCGAGTAACCAAAACAAATGCGTTAAACATATTCGTACACGTTATTTATCAATTTAACTCTAGAATTAAAGGATATACAACGAGAAACAACGTTTGACAACCTTTAAACAGTTTTAATAACTATCTCAAAAATTGTCGCTCTGATGCAAACAACTGATGAGTTATCTACTTAAATTTGTTGAACAAAACGACTTACGTATTTTAAGTATGCTAACCTTTAGCCCGGTAAGCAAATTAAAAAAAAAACGCAATATGTAGGCTACACGAGAACGGAGCCGTCGAGTAACCAAAACAAATGCGTTAAACATATTCGTACACGTTATTTATCAATTTAACTCTAGAATTAAAGGATATACAACGAGAAACAACGTTTGACAACCTTTAAACAGTTTTAATAACTATCTCAAAAATTGTCGCTCTGATGCAAACAACTGATGAGTTATCTACTTAAATTTGTTGAACAAAACGACTTACGTATTTTAAGTATGCTAACCTTTAGCCCGGTAAGCAAATTAAAAAAAAAAACGCAATATGTAGGCTACACGAGAACGGAGCCGTCGAGTAACCAAAACAAATGCGTTAAACATATTCGTACACGTTATTTATCAATTTAACTCTAGAATTAAAGGATATACAACGAGAAACAACGTTTGACAACCTTTAAACAGTTTTAATAACTATCTCAAAAATCGTCGCTCTGATGCAAACAACTGAGGAGTTATCTACTTAAATTTGTTGAACAAAACGACTTACGTATTTTAAGCATGCTAACCTTTAGCCCGGTAAGCAAATTAAAAAAAAACGCAATATGTAGGCTACACGAGAACGGAGACGTCGAGTAACCAACACAAATGCGTTAAACAAATTCGTACACGTTATTTATCAATTTAACTCTAGAATTAAAGGATATACAACGAGAAACAACGTTTGACAACCTTTAAACAGTTTTAATAACTATCTCAAAAATGGTCGCTCTGATGCAAACAACTGATGAGTTATCTACTTAAATTTGTTGAACAAAACGACTTACGTATTTTAAGCATGCTAACCTTTAGCCCGGTAAGCAAATTAAAAAAAAAACGCAATATGTAGGCTACACGAGAACGGAGACGTCGAGTAACCAAAACAAATGCGTTAAACAAATTCGTACACGTTATTTATCAATTTAACTCTAGAATTAAAGGATATACAACGAGAAACAACGTTTGACAACCTTTAAACAGTTTTAATAACTATCTCAAAAATTGTCGCTTTGATGCAAACAACTGATGAGTTATCTACTTAAATTTGTTGAACAAAACGACTTACGTATTTTAAGCATGCTAACCTTTAGCCCGGTAAGCAAATTAAAAAAAAAAACGCAATATGTAGGCTACACGAGAACTGAGCCGTCGAGTAACCAAAACAAATGCGTTAAACAAATTCGTACACGCTATTTATCAATTTAACTCTAGAATTAAAGGATATACAACGAGAAACAACGTTTGACAACCTTTAAACAGTTTTAATAACTATCTCAAAAATTGTCGCTCTGATGCAAACAACTGATGAGTTATCTACTTAAATTTGTTGAACAAAACGAATTACGTATTTTAAGCATGCTAACCTTTAGCCCGGTAAGCAAATTAAAAAAAAAACGCAATATGTAGGCTACACGAGAACGGAGCCGTCGAGTAACCAAAACAAATGCGTTAAACAAATTCGTACACGTTATTTATCAATTAAACTCTAGAATTAAAGGATATACAACGAGAAACAACGTTTGACAACCTTTAAACAGTTTTAATAACTATCTCAAAAATTGTCGCTCTGATGCAAACAACTGATGAGTTATCTACTTAAATTTGTTGAACAAAACGACTTACGTATTTTAAGCATGCTAACCTTTAGCCCGGTAAGCAAATTAAAAAAAAAACGCAATATGTAGGCTACACGAGAACTGAGCCGTCGAGTAACCAAAACAAATGCGTTAAACAAATTCGTATACGTTATTTATCAATTTAACTCTAGAATTAAAGGATATACAACGAGAAACAACGTTTGACAACCTTTAAACAGTTTTAATAACTATCTCAAAAATTGTCGCTCTGATGCAAACAACTGATGAGTTATCTACTTAAATTTGTTGAACAAAACGACTTACGTATTTTAAGCATGCTAACCTTTAGCCCGGTAAGCAAATTAAAAAAAAAAACGCAATATGTAGGCTACACGAGAACTGAGCCGTCGAGTAACCAAAACAAATGCGTTAAACAAATTCGTACACGTTATTTATCAATCTAACTCTAGAATTAAAGGATATACAACGAGAAACAACGTTTGACAACCTTTAAACAGTTTTAATAACTATCTCAAAAATTGTCGCTCTGATGCAAACAACTGATGAGTTATCTACTTAAATTTGTTGAACAAAACGACTTACGTATTTTAAGCATGCTAACCTTTAGCCCGGTAAGCAAATTAAAAAAAAAACGCAATATGTAGGCTACACGAGAGCGGAGACGTTGAGTAACCAAAACAAATGCGTTAAACAAATTCGTACACGTTATTTATCAATTTAACTCTAGAATTAAAGGATATACAACGAGAAACAACGTTTGACAACCTTTAAACAGTTTTAATAACTATCTCAAAAATTGTCGCTCTGATGCAAACAACTGATGAGTTATCTACTTAAATTTGTTGAACAAAACGACTTACGTATTTTAAGCATGCTAACCTTTAGCCCGGTAAGCAAATTAAAAAAAAAAAACGCAATATGTAGGCTACACGAGAACTGAGCCGTCGAGTAACCAAAACAAATGCGTTAAACAAATTCGTACACGTTATTTATCAATTTAACTCTAGAATTAAAGGATATACAACGAGAAACAACGTTTGACAACCTTTAAACAGTTTTAATAACTATCTCAAAAATTGTCGCTCTGATGCAAACAACTGATGAGTTATCTACTTAAATTTGTTGAACAAAACGAATTACGTATTTTAAGCATGCTAACCTTTAGCCCGGTAAGCAAATTAAAAAAAAAACGCAATATGTAGGCTACACGAGAACGGAGCCGTCGAGTAACCAAAACAAATGCGTTAAACAAATTCGTACACGTTATTTATCAATTTAACTCTAGAATTAAAGGATATACAACGAGAAACAACGTTTGACAACCTTTAAACAGTTTTAATAACTATCTCAAAAATTGTCGCTCTGATGCAAACAACTGATGAGTTATCTACTTAAATTTGTTGAACAAAACGAATTACGTATTTTAAGCATGCTAACCTTTAGCCCGGTAAGCAAATTAAAAAAAAACGCAATATGTCGGCTACATGAGAACGGAGCCGTCGAGTAAGCAAAACAAATGCGTTAAACAAATTCGTACACGTTATTTATCAATTTAACTCTAGAATTAAAGGATATACAACGAGAAACAACGTTTGACAACCTTTAAACAGTTTTAATAACTATCTCAATAATTGTCGCTCTGATGCAAACAACTGATGAGTTATCTACTCAAATTTGTTGAACAAAACGACTTACGTATTTTAAGCATGCTAACCTTTAGCCCGGTAAGCAAATTAAAAAAAAAACGCAATATGTAGGCTACACGAGAACGGAGACGTCGAGTAACCAAAACAAATGCGTTAAACAAATTCGTACACGTTATTTATCAATTTAACTCTAGAATTAAAGGATATACAACGAGAAACAACGTTTGACAACCTTTAAACAGTTTTAATAACTATCTCAAAAATTGTTGCTCTGATGCAAACAACTGATGAGTTATCTACACAAATTTGTTGAACAAAACGACTTACGTATTTTAAGCATGCTAACCTTTAGCTCGGTAAGCAAATTAAAAAAAAAACGCAATATGTAGGCTACACGAGAACGGAGACGTCGAGTAACCAAAACAAATGCGTTAAACAAATTCGTACACGTTATCTATCAATTTAACTCTAGAATTAAAGGATATACAACGAGAAACAACGTTTGACAACCTTTAAACAGTTTTAATAACTATCTCAAAAATTGTCGCTCTGATGCAAACAACTGATGAGTTATCTACTTACATTTGTTGAACAAAACGACTTACGTATTTTAAGCATGCTAACCTTTAGCCCGGTAAGCAAATTAAAAAAAAACGCAATATGTAGGCTACACGAGAACGGAGCCGTCGAGTAACCAAAACAAATGCGTTAAACAAATTCGTACACGTTATTTATCAATTTAACTCTAGAATTAAAGGATATACAACGAGAAACAACGTTTGACAACCTTTAAACAGTTTTAATAACTATCTCAAAAATTGTCGCTCTGATGCAAACAACTGATGAGTTATCTACTTAAATTTGTTGAACAAAATGACTTACGTATTTTAAGCATGCTAACCTTTAGCCCGGTAAGCAAATTAAAAAAAAAACGCAATATGTAGGCTACACGAGAACGGAGACGTCGAGTAACCAAAACAAATGCGTTAAACAAATTCGTACACGTTATTTATCAATTTAACTCTAGAATTAAAGGATATACAACGAGAAACAACGTTTGACAACCTTTAAACAGTTTTAATAACTATCTCAAAAATTGTCGCTCTGATGCAAACAACTGATGAGTTATCTACTCAAATTTGTTGAACAAAACGACTTACGTATTTTAAGCATGCTAACCTTTAGCCCGGTAAGCAAATTAAAAAAAAAACGCAATATGTAGGCTACAAGAGAACGGAGACGTCGAGTAACCAAAACAAATGCGTTAAACAAATTCGTACACGTTATTTATCAATTTAACTCTAGAATTAAAGGATATACAACGAGAAACAACGTTTGACAACCTTTAAACAGTTTTAATAACTATCTCAAAAATTGTCGCTCTGATGCAAACAACTGATGAGTTATCTACTCAAATTTGTTGAACAAAACGACTTACGTATTTTAAGCATGCTAACCTTTAGCCCGGTAAGCAAATTAAAAAAAAAACGCAATATGTAGGCTACACGAGAACGGAGACGTCGAGTAACCAAAACAAATGCGTTAAACAAATTCGTACACGTTATTTATCAATTTAACTCTAGAATTAAAGGATATACAACGAGAAACAACGTTTGACAACCTTTAAACAGTTTTAATAACTATCTCAAAAATTGTCGCTCTGATGCAAACAACTGAGGAGTTATCTACTTAAATTTGTTGAACAAAACGACTTACGTATTTTAAGCATGCTAACCTTTAGCCCGGTAAGCAAATTAAAAAAAAAAACGCAATATCTAGGCTACACGGGAACGGAGAAGTCGGGAAAACAAAACAAATGCGTTAAACAAATTCGTACACGTTATTTATCAATTTTACTCTAGAATTAAAGGATAGTTTTAATAACTATCTCAAAAATTGTCGCTCTGATGCAAACAACTGATGAGTTATATACTTAAATTTGTTGAACAAAACGACTTACGTATTTTAAGCATGCTAACCTTTATCCCGGTAAGCAAATTAAAAAAAAAAACGCAATATGTAGGCTACACGAGAACGGAGCCATCGAGTAACCAAAACAAATGCGTTAAACAAATTCGTACACGTTATTTATCAATTTAACTCTAGAATTAAAGGATATACAACGAGAAACAACGTTTGACAACCTTTAAACAGTTTTAATAACTATCTCAAAAATTGTCGCTCTGATGCAAACAACTGATGAGTTATCTACTTAAATTTGTTGAACAAAACGACTTACGTATTTTAAGTATGCTAACCTTTAGCCCGGTAAGCAAATTAAAAAAAAAAACGCAATATGTAGGCTACACGAGAACGGAGACGTCGAGTAACCAAAACAAATGCGTTAAACAAATTCGTACACGTTATTCGTCAATTTAACTCTAGAATTAAAGGATATACAACGAGAAACAACGTTTGACAACCTTTAAACAGTTTTAATAACTATCTCAAAAATTGTCGCTCTGATGCAAACAACTGATGAGTTATCTACTTAAATTTGTTGAACAAAACGACTTACGTATTTTTAAGTATGCTAACCTTTAGCCCGGTAAGCAAATTAAAAAAAAAACGCAATATGTAGGCTACACGAGAACGGAGACGTCGAGTAACCAAAACAAATGCGTTAAACAAATTCGTACACGTTATTAACAATTTAACTCTAGAATTAAAGGATATACAACGAGAAACAACGTTTGACAACCTTTAAACAGTTTTAATAACTATCTCAAAAATTGTCGCTCTGATGCAAACAACTGATGAGTTATCTACTCAAATTTGTTGAAAAAACGACTTACGTATTTTAAGCATGCTAACCTTTAGCCCGGTAAGCAAATTAAAAAAAAAACGCAATATGTATGCTACACGAGAACTGAGCCGTCGAGTAACCAAAACAAATGCGTTAAACAAATTCGTACACGTTATTTATCAATTTAACTCTAGAATTAAAGGATATACAACGAGAAACAACGTTTGACAACCTTTAAACAGTTTTAATAACTATCTCAAAAATTGTCGCTCTGATGCAAACAACTGATGAGTTATCTACTTAAATTTGTTGAACAAAACGACTTACGTATTTTAAGCATGCTAACCTTTAGCCCGGTAAGCAAATTAAAAAAAAAAAAAACGCAATATGTAGGCTACACGAGAACGGAGACGTCGAGTAACCAAAACAAATGCGTTAAACAAATTCGTACACGTTATTTATCAATTTAACTCTAGAATTAAAGGATATACAACGAGAAACAACGTTTGACAACCTTTAAACAGTTTTAATAACTATCTCAAAAATTGTTGCTCTGATGCAAACAACTGATGAGTTATCTACTTAAATTTGTTGAACAAAACGACTTACGTATTTTAAGCATGCTAACCTTTAGCCCGGTAAGCAAATTAAAAAAAAAACGCAATATGTAGGCTACACGAGAACGGAGACGTCGAGTAACCAAAACAAATGCGTTAAACAAATTCGTACACGTTATTTATCAATTTAACTCTAGAATTAAAGGATATACAACGAGAAACAACGTTTGACAACCTTTAAACAGTTTTAATAACTATCTCAAAAATTGTCGCTCTGATGCAAACAACTGATGAGTTATCTACTTAAATTTGTTGAACAAAACGACTTACGTATTTTAAGCATGCTAACCTTTAGCTCTGTAAGCAAATTAAAAAAAAAAAGCAATATGTAGGCTACACGAGAACGGAGACGTCGAGTAACCAAAACAAATGCGTTAAACAAATTCGTACACGTTATTTATCAATTTAACTCTAGAATTAAAGGATATAAAACGAGAAACAACGTTTGACAACCTTTAAACAGTTTTAATAACTATCTCAAAAATTGTCGCTCTGATGCAAACAACTGATGAGTTATCTACTTAAATTTGTTGAACAAAACGACTTACGTATTTTAAGCATGCTAACCTTTAGCCCGGTAAGCAAATTAAAAAAAAAACGCAATATGTAGGCTACACGAGAACGGAGACGTCGAGTAAACAAAACAAATGCGTTAAACAAATTCGTACACGTTATTTATCAATTTAACTCTAGAATTAAAGTATATACAACGAGAAACAACGTTTGACAACCTTTAAACAGTTTTAATAACTATCTCAAAAATCGTCGCTCTGATGCAAACAACTGAGGAGTTATCTACTTAAATTTGTTGAACAAAACGACTTACGTATTTTAAGCATGCTAACCTTTAGCCCGGTAAGCAAATTAAAAAAAAACCGCAATATGTAGGCTACACGAGAACGGAGACGTCGAGTAACCAAAACAAATGCGTTAAACAAATTCGTACACGTTATTTATCAATTTAACTCTAGAATTAAAGGATATACAACGAGAAACAACGTTTGACAACCTTTAAACAGTTTTAATAACTATCTCAAAAATTGTCGTTCTGATGCAAACAACTGATGAGTTATCTACTTAAATTTGTTGAACAAAACGACTTACGTATTTTAAGCATGCTAACCTTTAGCCCGGTAAGCAAATTGAAAAAAAACGCAATATGTAGGCTACACAAGAACGGAGACGTCGAGTAACCAAAACAAATACGTTAAACAAATTCGTACACGTTATTTATCAATTTAACTCTAGAATTAAAGGATATACAACGAGAAACAACGTTTGACAACCTTTAAACAGTTTTAATAACTATCTCAAAAATCGTCGCTCTGATGCAAACAACTGAGGAGTTATCTACTTAAATTTGTTGAGCAAAACGACTTACGTATTCTAAGCATGCTAACCTTTCGCCCGGTAAGCAAATTAAAAAAAAAACGCAATATGTAGGCTACACGAGCACGGAGACGTCGAGTAACCAAAACAAATGCGTTAAACAAATTCGTACACGTTATTTATTAATTTAACTCTAGAATTAAAGGATATACAACGAGAAACAACGTTTGACAACCTTTAAACAGTTTTAATAACTATCTCAAAAATCGTCGCTCTGATGCAAACAACTGAGGAGTTATCTACTTAAATTTGTTGAACAAAACGACTTACGTATTTTAAGCATGCTAACCTTTAGCCCGGTAAGCAAATTTAAAAAAAAACGCAATATGTGGGCTACACGAGAACGGAGCCGTCGAGTAACCAAAACAAATGCGTTAAACAAATTCGTACACGTTATTTATCAATTTAACTCTAGAATTAAAGGATATACAACGAGAAACAACGTTTGACAACCTTTAAACAGTTTTAATAACTATCTCAAAAATTGTCGCTCTGATGCAAACAACTGATGAGTTATCTACTCAAATTTGTTGAACAAAACGACTTACGTATTTTAAGCATGCTAACCTTTAGCCCGGTAAGAAAAATTAAAAAAAAAACGCAATATGTAGGCTACACGAGAACGGAGACGTCGAGTAACCAAAACAAATGCGTTAAACAAATTCGTACACGTTATTTATCAATTTAACTCTAGAATTAAAGGATATACAACGAGAAACAACGTTTGACAACCTTTAAACAGTTTTAATAACTATCTTAAAAATTGTCGCTCTGATGCAAACAACTGATGAGTTATCTACTCAAATTTGTTGAACAAAACGACTTACGTATTTTAAGCATGCTAACCTTTAGCCCGGTAAGCAAATTAAAAAAAAAACGCAATATGTAGGCTACACGAGAACGGAGACGTCGAGTAACCAAAACAAATGCGTTAAACAAATTCGTACACGTTATTTATCAATTTGACTCTAGAATTAAAGGATATACAACGAGAAACAACGTTTGACAACCTTTAAACAGTTTTAATAACTATCTCAAAAATTGTCGCTCTGATGCAAACAACTGATGAGTTATCTACTTAAATTTGTTGAACAAAACGACTTACGTATTTTAAGCATGCTAACCTTTAGCCCGGTAAGCAAATTAAAAAAAAAAACGCAATATGTAGGCTACACGAGAACGGAGCCGTCGAGTAACCAAAACAAATGCGTTAAACAAATTCGTACACGTTATTTATCAATTTAACTCTAGAATTAAAGGATATACAACGAGAAACAACGTTTGACAACCTTTAAACAGTTTTAATAACTATCTCAAAAATTGTCGCTCTGATGCAAACAACTGATGAGTTATCTACTTAAATTTGTTGAACAAAACGATTTACGTATTTTAAGTATGCTAACCTTTAGCCCGGTAAGCAACTTAAAAAAAAAAGCAATATGTAGGCTACACGAGAACGGAGACGTCGAGTAACCAAAACAAATGCGTTAAACAAATTCGTACACGTTATTTATCAATTTAACACTAGAATTAAAGGATATACAACGAGAAACAACGTTTGACAACCTTTAAACAGTTTTAATAACTATCTCAAAAATTGTCGCTCTGATGCAAACAACTGATGAGTTATCTACTTAAATTTGTTGAAAAAAACGACTTACGTATTTTAAGTATGCTAACCTTTAGCCCGGTAAGCAAATTAAAAAAAAAAACGCAATATGTAGGCTACAAGAGAACGGAGACATCGAGTAACCAAAACAAATGCGTTAAACAAATTCGTACACGTTATTTATCAATTTAACTCTAGAATTAAAGGATATACAACGAGAAACAACGTTTGACAACCTTTAAACAGTTTTAATAACTATCTCAAAAATTGTCGCTCTGATGCAAACAACTGATGAGTTATCTACTCAAATTTGTTGAACAAAACGACTTACGTATTTTAAGCATGCTAACCTTTAGCCCGGTAAGCAAATTAAAAAAAAAACCCAATATGTAGGCTACACGAGAACTGAGCCGTCGAGTAACCAAAACAAATGCGTTAAACAAATTCGTACACGTTATTTATCAATTTAACTCTAGAATTAAAGGATATACAACGAGAAACAACGTTTGACAACCTTTAAACAGTTTTAATAACTATCTCAAAAATTGTCGCTCTGATGCAAACAACTGATGAGTTATCTACTTAAATTTGTTGAACAAAACGACTTACGTATTTTAAGCATGCTAACCTTTAGCCCGGTAAGCAAATTAAACAAAAAATGCAATATGTAGGCTACACGAGAACGGAGACGTCGAGTAACCAAAACAAATGCGTTAAACAAATTCGTACACGTTATTTATCAATTTAACTCTAGAATTAAAGGATATACAACGAGAAACAACGTTTGACAACCTTTAAACAGTTTTAATAACTATCTCAAAAATTGTCGCTCTGATGCAAACAACTGATGAGTTATCTACTTAAATTTGTTGAACAAAACGACTTACGTATTTTAAGCATGCTAACCTTTAGCCCGGTAAGCAAATAAAAAAAAAAACGCACTATGTAGGCTACACGAGAACGGAGACGTCGAGTAACCAAAACAAATGCGTTAAACAAATTCGTACACGTTATTTATCAATTTAACTCTAGAATTAAAGGATATACAACGAGAAACAACGTTTGACAACCTTTAAACAGTTTTAATAACTATCTCAAAAATTGTCGCTCTGATGCAAACAACTGATGAGTTATCTACTTAAATTTGTTGAACAAAACGACTTACGTATTTTAAGCATGCTAACCTTTAGCCCGGTAAGCAAATTAAAAAAAAAAAGCAATATGTAGGCTACACGAGAACGGAGACGTCGAGTAACCAAAACAAATGCGTTAAACAAATTCGTACACGTTATTTATCAATTTAACTCTAGAATTAAAGGATATAAAACGAGAAACAACGTTTGACAACCTTTAAACAGTTTTAATAACTATCTCAAAAATTGTCGCTCTGATGCAAACCACTGATGAGTAATCTACTCAAATTTGTTGAACAAAACGACTTACGTATTTTAAGCATGCTAACCTTTAGCCCGGTAAGCAAATTAAAAAAAAAAAGCAATATGTAGGCTACACGAGAACGGAGACGTCGAGTAACCAAAACAAATGCGCTAAACAAATTCGTACACGTTATTTATCAATTTAACTCTAGAGTTAAAGGATATACAACGAGAAACAACGTCTGACAACCTTTAAACAGTTTTAATAACTATCTCAAAAATTGTCGCTCCGATGCAAACAACTGATGAGTTATCTACTTAAATTTGTTGAACAAAACGACTTACGTATTTTAAGCATGCTAACCTTTAGCCCGGTAAGCAAATTAAAAAAAAAAACGCAATATGTATGCTACACGAGAACGGAGACGTCGAGTAAACAAAACAAATGCGTTAAACAAATTCGTACACGTTATTTATCAATTTAACTCTAGAATTAAAGGATATACAACGAGAAACAACGTTTGACAACCTTTAAACAGTTTTAATAACTATCTCAAAAATTGTCGCTCTGATGCAAACAACTGATGAATTATCTACTTAAATTTGTTGAACAAAACGACTTACGTATTTTAAGCACGCTAACCTTTAGCCCCGTAAGCAAATTAAAAAAAAAAACGCAATATGTAGGCTACACGAGAACGGAGACGTCGAGTAACCAAAACAAATGCGTTAAACAAATTCGTACACGTTATTTATCAATTTAACTCTAGAATTAAAGGATATACAACGAGAAACAACGTTTGACAACCTTTAAACAGTTTTAATAACTATCTCAAAAATTGTCGCTCTGATGCAAACAACTGATGAGTTATCTACTCAAATTTGTTGAACAAAACGACTTACGTATTTTAAGCATGCTAACCTTTAGCCCGGTAAGCAAATTTAAAAAAAAACGCAATATGTAGGCTACACGAGAATGGAGACGTCGAGTAACCAAAACAAATGCGTTAAACAAATTCGTACACGTTATTTATCAATTTAACTCTAGAATTAAAGGATATACAACGAGAAACAACGTTTGACAACCTTTAAACAGTTTTAATAACTATCTCAAAAATTGTCGCTCTGATGCAAACAACTGCTGAGTTATCTACTAAAATTTGTTGAACAAAACGACTTACGTATTTTAAGTATGCTAACCTTTAGCCCGGTAAGCAAATTAAAAAAAAAAACGCAATATTCTAGAATTAAAGGATATACGACTTACGTATTTTAAGCATGCTAACCTTTAGCCCGGTAAGCAAATTAAAAAAAAAACGCAATATGTAGGCTACACGAGAACGGAGACGTCGAGTAACCAAAACAAATGCGTTAAACAAATTCGTACACGTTATTTATCAATTTAACTCTAGAATTAAAGGATATACAACGAGAAACAACGTTTGACAACCTTTAAACAGTTTTAATAACTATCTCAAAAATCGTCGCTCTGATGCAAACAACTGAGGAGTTATCTACTTAAATTTGTTGAACAAAACGACTTACGTATTTTAAGCATGCTAACCTTTAGCCCGGTAAGCAAATTAAAAAAAAAACGCAATATGTAGGCTACACGAGAACGGAGACGTCGAGTAACCAAAACAAATGCGTTAAACAAATTCGTACACGTTATTTATCAATTAACTCTAGAATTAAAGGATATACAACGAGAAACAACGTTTGACAACCTTTAAACAGTTTTAATAACTATCTCAAAAATTGTCGCTCTGATGCAAACAACTGATGAGTTATCTACTTAAATTTGTTGAACAAAACGACTTACGTATTTTAAGCATGCTAACCTTTAGCCCGGTAAGCAAATTTAAAAAAAAACGCAATATGTAGGCTATACGAGAACGGAGACGTCGAGTAACCGAAACAAATGCGTTAAACAAATTCGTACACGTTATTTATAAATTTAACTCTAGAATTAAAGGATATAAGGATATACAATGAGAAACAACGTTTGACAACCTTTAAACAGTTTTAATAACTATCTCAAAAATTGTCGCTCTGATGCAAACAACTGATGAGTTATCTACTTAAATTTGTTGAACAAAACGACTTACGTATTTTAAGCACGCTAACCTTTAGCCCGGTAAGCAAATTAAAAAAAAAACGCAATATGTAGGCTACACGAAAACGGAGACGTCGAGTAACCAAAACAAATGCGTTAAACAAATTCGTACACGTTATTTATCAATTTAACTCTAGAATTAAAGGATATACAACGAGAAACAACGTTTGACAACCTTTAAACAGTTTTAATAACTATCTCAAAAATTGTCGCTCTGATGCCAACAACTGATGAGTTATCTACTCAAATTTGTTGAACAAAACGACTTACGTATTTTAAGCATGCTAACCTTTAGCCCGGTAAGCAAATTAAAAAAAAAAAACGCAATATGTAGGCTACACGAGAACGGAGACGTCGAGTAACCAAAACAAATGCGTTAAACAAATTCGTACACGTTATTTATCAATTTAACTCTAGAATTAAAGGATATACAACGAGAAACAACGTTTGACAACCTTTAAACAGTTTTAATAACTATCTCAAAAATTGTCGCTCTGATGCAAACAACTGTTGAGTTATCTACTAAAATTTGTTGAACAAAACGACTTACGTATTTTTAGTATGCTAACCTTTAGCCCGGTAAGCAAATTAAAAAAAAAAACGCAATATGTATGCTACACGAGAACGGAGACGTCGAGTAACCAAAACAAATGCGTTAAACAAATTCGTACACGTTATTTATCAATTTAACTCTAGAATTAAAGGATATACAACGAGAAACAACGTTTGACAACCTTTAAACAGTTTTAATAACTATCTCAAAAATTGTCGCTCTGATGCAAACAACTGATGAGTTATCTACTTAAATTTGTTGAACAAAACGACTTACGTATTTTAAGCACGCTAACCTTTAGCCCGGTAAGCAAATTAAAAAAAAAACGCAATATGTAGGCTACACGAGAACGGAGACGTCGAGTAACCAAAACAAATGCGTTAAACAAATTCGTACACGTTATTTATCAATTTAACTCTAGAATTAAAGGATATACAACGAGAAACAACGTTTGACAACCTTTAAACAGTTTTAGTAACTATCTCAAAAATTGTCGCTCTGATGCAAACAACTGATGAGTTATCTACTTAAATTTGTTGAACAAAACGACTTACGTATTTTAAGCATGCTAACCTTTAGCCCGGTAAGCAAATTTAAAAAAAAACGCAATATGTAGGCTATACGAGAACGGAGACGTCGAGTAACCGAAACAAATGCGTTAAACAAATTCGTACACGTTATTTATAAATTTAACTCTAGAATTAAAGGATATACAACGAGAAACAACGTTTGACAACCTTTAAACAGTTTTAATAACTATCTCAAAAATCGTCGCTCTGATGCAAACAACTGAGGAGTTATCTACCTAAATTTGTTGAACAAAACGACCTACGTATTTTAAGCATGCTAACCTTTAGCCCGGCAAGCAAATTAAAAAAAAAACGCAATATGTAGGCTACACGAGAACGGAGACGTCGAGTAACCAAAACAAATGCGTTAAACAAATTCGTACACGATATTTATCAATTTAACTCTAGAATTAAAGGATATACAACGAGAAACAACGTTTGACAACCTTTAAACAGTTTTAATAACTATCTCAAAAATTGTCGCTCTGATGCAAACAACTGATCAGTTATCTACTCAAATTTGTTGAACAAAACGACTTACGTATTTTAAGCATGCTAATCTTTAGCCCGGTAAGCAAATTAAAAAAAAAACGCAATATGTAGGCTACACGAGAACTGAGCCGTCGAGTAACCAAAACAAATGCGTTAAACAAATTCGTACACGTTATTTATCAATTTAACTCTAGAATTAAAGGATATACAACGAGAAACAACGTTTGACAACCTTTAAACAGTTTTAATAACTATCTCAAAAATTGTCGCTCTGATGCAAACAACTGAGGAGTTATCTACTTAAATTTGTTGAACAAACGACTTACGTATTTTAAGCATGCTAACCTTTAGCCCGGTAAGCAACTTAGAAAAAAAACGCAATATGTAGGCTACACGAGAACGGAGACGTCGAGTAACCAAAACAAATGCGTTAAACAAATTCGTACACGTTATTTATCAATTTAACTCTAGAATTAAAGGATATACAACGAGAAACAACGTTTGACAACTTTTAAACAGTTTTAATAACTATCTCAAAAATTGTCGTTCTGATGCAAACAACTGATGAGTTATCTACTCAAATTTGTTGAACAAAACGACTTACGTATTTTAAGCATGCTAACCTTTAGCCCGGTAAGCAAATTAAAAAAAAAAAACGCAATATGTAGGCTACACGAGAACGGAGACGTCGAGTAACCAAAACAAATGCGTTAAACAAATTCGTACACGTTATTTATCAATTTAACTCTAGAATTAAAGGATATACAACGAGAAACAACGTTTGACAACCTTTAAACAGTTTTAATAACTATCTCAAAAATTGTCGCTCTGATGCAAACAACTGATGAGTTATCTACTCAAATTTGTTGAACAAAACGACTTACGTATTTTAAGCATGCTAACCTTTAGCCCGGTAAGCAAATTAAAAAAAAAACGCAATATGTAGGCTGCACGAGAACGGAGAAGTCGGGTAACCAAAACAAATGCGTTAAACAAATTCGTACACGTTATTTATCAATTTAACTCTAGAATTAAAGGATATACAACGAGAAACAACGTTTGACAACCTTTAAACAGTTTTAATAACTATCTCAAAAATTGTCGCTCTGATGCAAACAACTGATGAGTTATCTACTTAAATTTGTTGAACAAAACGACTTACGTATTTTAAGCATGCTAACCTTTAGCCCGGTAAGCAAATTAAAAAAAAAAGCAATATGTAGGCTACACGAGAACGGAGCCGTCGAGTAACCAAAACAAATGCGTTAAACAAATTCGTACACGTTATTTATCAATTTAACTCTAGAATTAAAGGATATACAACGAGAAACAACGTTTGACAACCTTTAAACAGTTTTAATAACTATCTCAAAAATTGTCGCTCTGATGCAAACAATTGATGAGTTATCTACTTAAATTTGTAGAACAAAACGACTTACGTATTTTAAGCATGCTAACCTTTAGCCCGGTAAGCAAATTAAAAAAAAAACGCAATATGTAGGCTACACGAGAACGGAGAAGTCGGGTAACTAAAACAAATGCGTTAAACAAATTCGTACACGTTATTTATCAATTTAACTCTAGAATTAAAGGATATACAACGAGAAACAACGTTTGACAACCTTTAAACAGTTTTAATAACTATCTCAAAAATTGTCGCTCTGATGCAAACAACTGATGAGTTATCTACTTAAATTTGTTGAACAAAACGACTTACGTATTTTAAGCATGCTAACCTTTAGCCCGGTAAGCAAATTAAAAAAAAAACGCAATATGTAGGCTACACGAGAACTGAGCCGTCGAGTAACCAAAACAAATGCGTTAAACAAATTCGTACACGTTATTTATCAATTTAACTCTAGAATTAAAGGATATACAACGAGAAACAACGTTTGACAACCTTTAAACAGTTTTAATAACTATCTCAAAAATTGTCGCTCTGATGCAAACAACTGATGAGTTATCTACTTAAATTTGTTGAACAAAACGACTTACGTATTTTAAGCATGCTAACCTTTAGCCCGGTAAGCAAATTAAAAAAAAAAGCAATATGTAGGCTACACGAGAACGGAGACGTCGAGTAACCAAAACAAATGCGTTAAACAAATTCGTACACGTTATTTATCAATTTAACTCTAGAATTAAAGGATATACAACGAGAAACAACGTTTGACAACCTTTAAACAGTTTTAATAACTATCTCAAAAATCGTCGCTCTGATGCAAACAACTGAGGAGTTATCTACTTAAATTTGTTGAACAAAACGACTTACATATTTTAAGCATGCTAACCTTTAGCCCGGTAAGCAAATTAAAAAAAAAACGCAATATGTAGGCTACACGAGAACTGAGCCGTCGAGTAACCAAAACAAATGCGTTAAACAAATTCGTACACGTTATTTATCAATTTAACTCTAGAATTAAAGGATATACAACGAGAAACAACGTTTGACAACCTTTAAACAGTTTTAATAACTATCTCAAAAATTGTCGGTCTGATGCAAACAACTGAGGAGTTATCTACTTAAATTTGTTGAACAAAACGACTTACGTATTTTAAGCATGCTAACCTTTAGCCCGGTAAGCAAATTAAAAAAAAAACGCAATATGTAGGCTACACGAGAACGGAGACGTCGAGTAAACAAAACAAATGCGTTAAACAAATTCGTACACGTTATTTATCAATTTATCTCTAGAATTAAAGGATATACAACGAGAAACAACGTTTGACAACCTTTAAACAGTTTTAATAACTGTCTCAAAAATTGTCGCTCTGATGCAAACAACTGCTGAGTTATCTACTTAAATTTGTTGAACAAAACGACTTACGTATTTTAAGCATGCTAACCTTTAGCCCGGTAAGCAAATTAAAAAAAAAACGCAATATGTAGGCTACACGAGAACGGAGACGTCGAGTAACCAAAACAAATGCGTTAAACAAATTCGTACACGTTATTTATCAATTTAACTCTAGAATTAAAGGATATACAACGAGAAACAACGTTTGACAACCTTTAAACAGTTTTAATAACTATCTCAAAAATTGTCGCTCTGATGCAAACAACTGATGAGTTATCTACTTAAATTTGTTGAACAAAACGACTTACGTATTTTAAGCATGCTAACCTTTAGCCCGGTAAGCAAATTAAAAAAAAAAAAACGCAATATGTAGGCTACACGAGAACGGAGACTTCGAGTAATCAAAACAAATGCGTTAAACAAATTCGTACACGTTATTTATCAATTTAACTCTAGAATTAAAGGATATACAACGAGAAACAACGTTTGACAACCTTTAAACAGTTTTAATAACTATCTCAAAAATTGTCGCTCTGATGCAAACAACTGATGAGTTATCTACTCAAATTTGTTGAACAAAACGACTTACGTATTTTAAGCATGCTAACCTTTAGCCCGGTAAGCAAATTAAAAAAAAAACGCAATATGTAGGCTACACGAGAACGGAGACGTCGAGTAACCAAAACAAATGCGTTAAACAAATTCGTACACGTTATTTATCAATTTAACTCTAGAATTAAAGGATATACAACGAGAAACAACGTTTGACAACCTTTAAACAGTTTTAATAACTATCTCAAAAATTGTCGCTCTGATGCAAACAACTGAAGAGTTATCTACTTAAATTTGTTGAACAAAACGACTTACGTATTTTAAGCATGCTAACCTTTAGCCCGGTAAGCAAATTAAAAAAAAAACGCAATATGTAGGCTACACGAGAACGGAGCCGTCGAGTAACCAAAACAAATGCGTTAAACAAATTCGTACACGTTATTTATCAATTTAACTCTAGAATTAAAGGATATACAACGAGAAACAACGTTTGACAACCTTTAAACAGTTTTAATAACTATCTCAAAAATTGTCGCTCTGATGCAAACAACTGAGGAGTTATCTACTTAAATTTGTTGAACAAAACGACTTACGTATTTTAAGCATGCTAACCTTTAGCCCGGTAAGCAACTTAGAAAAAAAACGCAATATGTAGGCTACACGAGAACGGAGACGTCGAGTAACCAAAACAAATGCGTTAAACAAATTCGTACACGTTATTTATCAATTTAACTCTAGAAGTAAAGGATATACAACGAGAAACAACGTTTGACAACCTTTAAACATTTTTAATAACTATCTCAAAAATTGTCGCTCTGATGCAAACAACTGATGAGTTATCTACTTAAATTTGTTGAACAAAACGACTTACGTATTTTAAGCATGCTAACCTTTAGCCCGGTAAGCAAATTAAAAAAAAAAACGCAATATGTAGGCTGCACGAGAACGGAGAAGTCGGGTAACCAAAACAAATGCGTTAAACAAATTCGTACACGTTATTTATCAATTTAACTCTAGAATTAAAGGATATACAACGAGAAACAACGTTTGACAACCTTTAAACAGTTTTAATAACTATCTCAAAAATTGTCGCTCTGATGCAAACAACTGATGAGTTATCTACTTAAATTTGTTGAACAAAACGACTTACGTATTTTAAGCATGCTAACCTTTAGCCCGGTAAGCAAATTAAAAAAAAAACGCAATATGTAGGCTGCACGAGAACGGAGAAGTCGGGTAACCAAAACAAATGCGTTAAACAAATTCGTACACGTTATTTATCAATTTAAATCTAGAATTAAAGGATATACAACGAGAAACAACGTTTGACAACCTTTAAACAGTTTTAATAACTATCTCAAAAATTGTCGCTCTGATGCAAACAACTGATGAGTTATCTACTTAAATTTGTTGAACAAAACGACTTACGTATTTTAAGCATGCTAACCTTTAGCCCGGTAAGCAAATTAAAAAAAAAAACGCAATATGTAGGCTACACGAGAACGGAGCCGTCGAGTAACCAAAACAAATGCGTTAAACAAATTCGTACACGTTATTTATCAATTTAACTCTAGAATTAAAGGATATACAACGAGAAACAACGTTTGACAACCTTTAAACAGTTTTAATAACTATCTCAAAAATTGTCGCTCTGATGCAAACAACTGATGATTATCTACTTAAATTTGTTGAACAAAACGACTTACGTATTTTAAGCATGCTAACCTTTAGCCCGGTAAGCAAATTAAAAAAAAAACGCAATATGTAGGCTACACGAGAACGGAGACGTCGAGTAACCAAAACAAATGCGTTAAACAAATTCGTACACGTTATTTATCAATTTAACTCTAGAATTAAAGGATATACAACGAGAAACAACGTTTGACAACCTTTAAACAGTTTTAATAACTATCTCA
This sequence comes from Eurosta solidaginis, assembly GCF_040869045.1. NCBI lineage: Eukaryota > Metazoa > Arthropoda > Insecta > Diptera > Tephritidae > Eurosta > Eurosta solidaginis. The sequence continues at coordinate 482,045 of NW_027136953.1, forward strand.
AAAATTGTCGCTCTGATGCAAACAACTGATGAGTTATCTACTTAAATTTGTTGAACAAAACGACTTACGTATTTTAAGCATGCTAACCTTTAGCCCGGTAAGCAAATTAAAAAAAAAACGCAATATGTAGGCTACACGAGAACGGAGACGTCGAGTAACCAAAACAAATGCGTTAAACAAATTCGTATACGTTATTTATCAATTTAACTCTAGAATTAAAGGATATACAACGAGAAACAACGTTTGACAACCTTTAAACAGTTTTAATAACTATCTCAAAAATTGTCGCTCTGATGCAAACAACTGACGAGTTATCTACTTAAATTTGTAGAACAAAACGACTTACGTATTTTAAGCATGCTAACCTTTAGCCCGGTAAGCAAATTAAAAAAAAAACGCAATATGTAGGCTACACGAGAACGGAGAAGTCGGGTAACCAAAACAAATGCGTTAAACAAATTCGTACACGTTATTTATCAATTTAACTCTAGAATTAAAGGATATACAACGAGAAACAACGTTTGACAACCTTTAAACAGTTTTAATAACTATCTCAAAAATTGTCGCTCTGATGCAAACAACTGATGAGTTATCTACTTAAATTTGTTGAACAAAACGACTTACGTATTTTAAGCATGCTAACCTTTAGCCCGGTTAGCAAATTAAAAAAAAACGCAATATGTAGGCTACACGAGAACTGAGCCGTCGAGTAACCAAAACAAATGCGTTAAACAAATTCGTACACGTTATTTATCAATTTAACTCTAGAATTAAAGGATATACAACGAGAAACAACGTTTGACAACCTTTAAACAGTTTTAATAACTATCTCAAAAATTGTCGCTCTGATGAAAACAACTGATGAGTTATCTACTTAAATTTGTTGAACAAAACGACTTACGTATTTTAAGCATGCTAACCTTTAGCCCGGTAAGCAAATTAAAAAAAAAAGCAATATGTAGGCTACACGAGAACGGAGACGTCGAGTAACCAAAACAAATGCGTTAAACAAATTCGTACACGTTATTTATCAATTTAACTCTAGAATTAAAGGATATACAACGAGAAACAACGTTTGACAACCTTTAAACAGTTTTAATAACTATCTCAAAAATCGTCGCTCTGATGCAAACAACTGAGGAGTTATCTACTTAAATTTGTTGAACAAAACGACTTACATATTTTAAGCATGCTAACCTTTAGCCCGGTAAGCAAATTAAAAAAAAAAAAAACGCAATATGTAGGCTACACGAGAACTGAGCCGTCGAGTAACCAAAACAAATGCGTTAAACAAATTCGTACACGTTATTTATCAATTTAACTCTAGAATTAAAGGATATACAACGAGAAACAACGTTTGACAACCTTTAAACAGTTTTAATAACTATCTCAAAAATTGTCGGTCTGATGCAAACAACTGAGGAGTTATCTACTTAAATTTGTTGAACAAAACGACTTACGTATTTTAAGCAAGCTAACCTTTAGCCCGGTAAGCAAATTAAAAAAAAAACGCAATATGTAGGCTACACGAGAACGGAGACGTCGAGTAAACAAAACAAATGCGTTAAACAAATTCGTACACGTTATTTATCAATTTAACTCTAGAATTAAAGGATATACAACGAGAAACAACGTTTGACAACGTTTAAACAGTTTTAATAACTGTCTCAAAAATTGTCGCTCTGATGCAAACAACTGATGAGTTATCTACTTAAATTTGTTGAACAAAACGACTTACGTATTTTAAGCATGCTAACCTTTAGCCCGGTAAGCAAATTAAAAAAAAACGCAATATGTAGGCTACACGAGAACGGAGACGTTGAGTAACCAAAACAAATGCGTTAAACAAATTCGTACACGTTATTTATCAATTTAACTCTAGAATTAAAGGATATACAACGAGAAACAACGTTTGACAACCTTTAAACAGTTTTAATAACTATCTCAAAAATTGTCGCTCTGATGCAAACAACTGAGGAGCTATCTACTTAAATTTGTTGAACAAAACGACTTACGTATTTTAAGCATGCTAACCTTTAGCCCGGTAAGCAAATTAAAAAAAAAACGCAATATGTAGGCTACACGAGAACGGAGAAGTCGGGTAACCAAAACAAATGCGTTAAACAAATTCGTACACGTTATTTATAAATTTAACTCTAGAATTAAAGGATATACAACGAGAAAAAACGCTTGACAACCTTTAAACAGTTTTAATAACTATCTCAAAAATTGTCGCTCTGATGCAAACAACTGATGAGTTATCTACTTAAATTTGTTGAACAAAACGACTTACGTATTTTAAGCATGCTAACCTTTAGCCCGGTAAGCAAATTAAAAAAAAAAACCCAATATGTAGGCTACACGAGAACGGAGACGTCGAGTAACCAAAACAAATGCGTTAAACAAATTCGTACACGTTATTTATCAATTTAACTCTAGAATTAAAGGATATACAACGAGAAACAACGTTTGACAACCTTTAAACAGTTTTAATAACTATCTCAAAAATTGTCGCTCTGATGCAAACAACTGAGGAGTTATCTACTTAAATTTGTTGAAACAAACGGCTTACGTATTTTAAGCATGCTAACCTTTAGCCCGGTAAGCAAATTAAAAAAAAACGCAATATGTAGGCTACACGAGAACAGAGACGTCGAGTAACCAAAACAAATGCGTTAAACAAATTCGTACACGTTATTTATCAATTTAACTCTAGAATTAAAGGATATACAACGAGAAACAACGTTTGACAACCTTTAAACAGTTTTAATAACTATCTCAAAAATTATCGCTCTGATGCAAACAACTGATGAGGTATCTACTTAAATTTGTTGAACAAAACGACTTACGTATTTTAAGCATGCTAACCTTTAGCCCGGTAAGCAAATTTAAAAAAAAACGCAATATGTAGGCTACACGAGAACGGAGACGTCGAGTAACCAAAACAAATGCGTTAAACAAATTCGTACACGTTATTTATCAATTTAACTCTAGAATTAAAGGATATACAACGAGAAACAACGTTTGACAACCTTTAAACAGTTTTAATAACTATCTCAAAAATTGTCGCTCTGATGCAAACAACTGATGAGTTATCTACTTAAATTTGTTGAACAAAACGACTTACGTATTTTAAGCATGCTAACCTTTAGCCCGGTAAGCAAATTAAAAAAAAAACGCAATATGTAGGCTACACGAGAACGGAGACGTCGAGTAACCAAAACAAATGCGTTAAACAAATTCGTACACGTTATTTATCAATTTAACTCTAGAATTAAAGGATATACAACGAGAAACAACGTTTGACAACCTTTAAACAGTTTTAATAACTATCTCAAAAATTGTCGCTCTGATGCAAACAACTGATGAGTTATCTACTCAAATTTGTTGAACAAAACGACTTACGTATTTTAAGCATGCTAACCTTTAGCCCGGTAAGCAAATTAAAAAAAAAAACGCAATATGTAGGCTACACGAGAACGGAGACGTCGAGTAACCAAAACAAATGCGTTAAACAAATTCGTACAAGTTATTTATCAATTTAACTCTAGAATTAAAGGATATACAACGAGAAACAACGTTTGACAACCTTTAAACAGTTTTAATAACTATCTCAAAAATTGTCGCTCTGATGCAAACAACTGATGAGTTATCTACTTAAATTTGTTGAACAAAACGACTTACGTATTTTAAGCATGCTAACCTTTAGCCCGGTAAGCAAATTAAAAAAAAAAAGCAATATGTAGGCTACACGAGAACGGAGACGTCGAGTAACCAAAACAAATGCGTTAAAGAAATTCGTACACGTTATTTATCAACTTGACTCTAGAATTAAAGGATATACAACGAGAAACAACGTTTGACAACCTTTAAACAGTTTTAATAACTATCTCAAAAATTGTCGCTCTGATGCAAACAACTGAGGAGTTATCTACTTAAATTTGTTGAACAAAACGACTTACGTGTTTTAAGCATGCTAACCTTTAGCCCGGTAAGCAAATTAAAAAAAAACGCAATATGTAGGCTACACGAGAACGGAGACGTCGAGTAACCAAAACAAATGCGTTAAACAAATTCGTACACGTTATTTATCAATTTAACTCTAGAATTAAAGGATATACAACGAGAAACAACGTTTGACAACCTTTAAACAGTTTTAATAACTATCTCAAAAATTGTCGCTCTGATGCAAACAACTGATGAGTTATCTACTTAAATTTGTTGAACAAAACGACTTACGTATTTTAAGCATGCTAACCTTTAGCCCGGTAAGCAAATTAAAAAAAAAAAGCAATATGTAGGCTACACGAGAACGGAGACGTCGAGTAACCAAAACAAATGCGTTAAACAAATTCGTACACGTTATTTATCAATTTGACTCTAGAATTAAAGGATATACAACGAGAAACCACGTTTGACAACCTTTAAACAGTTTTAATAACTATCTCAAAAATTGTCGCTCTGATGCAAACAACTGATGAGTTATCTACTTAAATTTGTTGAACAAAACGGCTTACGTATTTTAAGCATGCTAACCTTTAGCCCGGTAAGCAAATTAAAAAAAAAACGCAATATGTAGGCTACACGAGAACGGAGACGTCGAGTAACCAAAACAAATGCGTTAAACAAATTCGTACACGTTATTTATCAATTTAACTCTAGAATTAAAGGATATACAACGAGAAACAACGTTTGACAACCTTTAAACAGTTTTAATAACTATCTCAAAAATTGTCGCTCTGATGCAAACAACTGATGAGTTATCTACTTAAATTTGTTGAACAAAACGACTTACGTATTTTAAGCATGCTAACCTTTAGCCCGGTAAGCAAATTAAAAAAAAAAGCAATATGTAGGCTACACGAGAACGGAGACGTCGAGTAACCAAAACAAATGCGTTAAACAAATTCGTACACGTTATTTATCAATTTGACTCTAGAATTAAAGAATATACAACGAGAAACAACGTTTGACAACCTTTAAACAGTTTTAATAACTATCTCAAAAATTGTCGCTCTGATGCAAACAACTGATGAGTTATCTACTTAAATTTGTTGACCAAAACGACTTACGTATTTTAAGCATGCTAACCTTTAGCCCGGTAAGCAAATTAAAAAAAAAACGCAATATGTAGGCTACACGAGAACGGAGACGTCGAGTAACCAAAACAAATGCGTTAAACAAATTCGTACACGTTATTTATCAATTTAACTCTAGAATTAAAGGATATACAACGAGAAACAACGTTTGACAACCTTTAAACAGTTTTAATAACTATCTCAAAAATTGTCGCTCTGATGCAAACAACTGATGAGTTATCTACTCAAATTTGTTGAACAAAACGACTTACGTATTTTAAGCATGCTTACCTTTAGCCCGGTAAGCAAATTAAAAAAAAAACGCAATATGTAGGCTACACGAGAACGGAGACGTCGAGTAACCAAAACAAATGCGTTAAACAAATTCGTACACGTTATTTATCAATTTAACTCTAGAATTAAAGGATATACAACGAGAAACAACGTTTGACAACCTTTAAACAGTTTTAATAACTATCTCAAAAATTGTCGCTCTGATGCAAACAACTGAGGAGTTATCTACTTAAATTTGTTGAAACAAACGACTTACGTATTTTAAGCATGCTAACCTTTAGCCCGGTAAGCAAATTAAAAAAAAACGCAATATGTAGGCTACACGAGAACAGAGACGTCGAGAAACCAAAACAAATGCGTTAAACAAATTCGTACACGTTATTTATCAATTTAACTCTAGAATTAAAGGATATACAACGAGAAACAACGTTTGACAACCTTTAAACAGTTTTAATAACTATCTCAAAAATTGTCGCTCTGATGCAAACAACTGACGAGTTATCTACTTAAATTTGTTGAACAAAACGACTTACGTATTTTAAGCATGCTAACCTTTAGCCCGGTAAGCAAATTTAAAAAAAAAACGCAATATGTAGGCTACACGAGAACGGAGACGTCGAGTAACCAAAACAAATGCGTTAAACAAATTCGTACACGTTATTTATCAATTTAACTCTAGAATTAAAGGATATACAACGAGAAACAACGTTTGACAACCTTTAAACAGTTTTAATAACTATCTCAAAAATTGTCGCTCTGATGCAAACAACTGATGAGTTATCTACTCAAATTTGTTGAACAAAACGACTTACGTATTTTAAGCATGCTAACCTTTAGCCCGGTAAGCAAATTAAAAAAAAAAACGCAATATGTAGGCTACACGAGAACGGAGACGTCGAGTAACCAAAACAAATGCGTTAAACAAATTCGTACACGTTATTTATCAATTTAACTCTAGAATTAAAGGATATACAACGAGAAACAACGTTTGACAACCTTTAAACAGTTTTAATAACTATCTCAAAAATTGTCGCTCTGATGCAAACAACTGATGAGTTATCTACTTAAATTTGTTGAACAAAACGACTTACGTATTTTAAGCATGCTAACCTTTAGCCCGGTAAGCAAATTAAAAAAAAAACGCAATATGTAGGCTACACGAGAACGGAGACGTCGAGTAACCAAAACAAATGCGTTAAACAAATTCGTACACGTTATTTATCAATTTAACTCTAGAATTAAAGGATATACAACGAGAAACAACGTTTGACAACCTTTAAACAGTTTTAATAACTATCTCAAAAATTGTCGCTCTGATGCAAACAACTGATGAGTTATCTACTCAAATTTGTTGAACAAAACGACTTACGTATTTTAAGCATGCTACCCTTTAGCCCGGTAAGCAAATTAAAAAAAAAAACGCAATATGTAGGCTACACGAGAACGGAGACGTCGAGTAACCAAAACAAATGCGTTAAACAAATTTGTACAAGTTATTTATCAATTTAACTCTAGAATTAAAGGATATACAACGAGAAACAACGTTTGACAACCTTTAAACAGTTTTAATAACTATCTCAAAAATTGTCGCTCTGATGCAAACAACTGATGAGTTATCTACTTAAATTTGTTGAACAAAACGACTTACGTATTTTAAGCATGCTAACCTTTAGCCCGGTAAGCAAATTAAAAAAAAAAAAGCAATATGTAGGCTACACGAGAACGGAGACGTCGAGTAACCAAAACAAATGCGTTAAAGAAATTCGTACACGTTATTTATCAACTTGACTCTAGAATTAAAGGATATACAACGAGAAACAACGTTTGACAACCTTTAAACAGTTTTAATAACTATCTCAAAAATTGTCGCTCTGATGCAAACAACTGAGGAGTTATCTACTTAAATTTGTTGAACAAAACGACTTACGTGTTTTAAGCATGCTAACCTTTAGCCCGGTAAGCAAATTAAAAAAAAAAACGCAATATGTAGGCTACACGAGAACGGAGACGTCGAGTAACCAAAACAAATGCGTTAAACAAATTCGTACACGTTATTTATCAATTTAACTCTAGAATTAAAGGATATACAACGAGAAACAATGTTTGACAACCTTTAAACAGTTTTAATAACTATCTCAAAAATTGTCGCTCTGATGCAAACAACTGATGAGTTATCTACTTAAATTTGTTGAACAAAACGACTTACGTATTTTAAGCATGCTAACCTTTAGCCCGGTAAGCAAATTAAAAAAAAACGCAATATGTAGGCTACACGAGAACGGAGACGTTGAGTAACCAAAACAAATGCGTTAAACAAATTCGTACACGTTATTTATCAATTTAACTCTAGAATTAAAGGATATACAACGAGAAACAACGTTTGACAACCTTTAAACAGTTTTAATAACTATCTCAAAAATTGTCGGTCTGATGCAAACAACTGAGGAGTTATCTACTTAAATTTGTTGAACAAAACGACTTACGTATTTTAAGCATGCTAACCTTTAGCCCGGTAAGCAAATTAAAAAAAAAAAACGCAATATGTAGGCTACACGAGAACGGAGACGTCGAGTAAACAAAACAAATGCGTTAAACAAATTCGTACACGTTATTTATCAATTTAACTCTAGAATTAAAGGATATACAACGAGAAACAACGTTTGACAACCTTTAAACAGTTTTAATAACTGTCTCAAAAATTGTCGCTCTGATGCAAACAACTGATGAGTTATCTACTTAAATTTGTTGAACAAAACGACTTACGTATTTTAAGCATGCTAACCTTTAGCCCGGTAAGCAAATTAAAAAAAAACGCAATATGTAGGCTACACGAGAACGGAGACGTTGAGTAACCAAAACAAATGCGTTAAACAAATTCGTACACGTTATTTATCAATTTAACTCTAGAATTAAAGGATATACAACGAGAAACAACGTTTGACAACCTTTAAACAGTTTTAATAACTATCTCAAAAATTGTCGCTCTGATGCAAACAACTGAGGAGCTATCTACTTAAATTTGTTGAACAAAACGACTTACGTATTTTAAGCATGCTAACCTTTAGCCCGTTAAGCAAATTAAAAAAAAAACGCAATATGTAGGCTACACGAGAACGGAGAAGTCGGGTAACCAAAACAAATGCGTTAAACAAATTCGTATACGTTATTTATAAATTTAACTCTAGAATTAAAGGATATACAACGAGAAAAAACGTTTGACAACCTTTAAACAGTTTTAATAACTATCTCAAAAATTGTCGCTCTGATGCAAACAACTGATGAGTTATCTACTTAAATTTGTTGAACAAAACGACTTACGTATTTTAAGCATGCTAACCTTTAGCCCGGTAAGCAAATTAAAAAAAAAACGCAATATGTAGGCTACACGAGAACGGAGACGTCGAGTAACCAAAACAAATGCGTTAAACGAATTCGTACACGTTATTTATCAATTTAACTCTAGAATTAAAGGATATACAACGAGAAACAACGTTTGACAACCTTTAAACAGTTTTAATAACTATCTCAAAAATTGTCGCTCTGATGCAAACAACTGAGGAGTTATCTACTTAAATTTGTTGAAACAAACGACTTACGTATTTTAAGCATGCTAACCTTTAGCCCGGTAAGCAAATTTAAAAAAAAACGCAATATGTAGGCTACACGAGAACAGAGACGTCGAGTAACCAAAACAAATGCGTTAAACAAATTCGTACACGTTATTTATCAATTTGACTCTAGAATTAAAGGATATACAACGAGAAACAACGTTTGACAACCTTTAAACAGTTTTAATAACTATCTCAAAAATTGTCGCTCTGATGCAAACAACTGATGAGTTATCTACTTAAATTTGTTGAACAAAACGACTTACGTATTTTAAGCATGCTAACCTTTAGCCCGGTAAGCAAATTTAAAAAAAAACGCAATATGTAGGCTACACGAGAACGGAGACGTCGAGTAACCAAAACAAATGCGTTAAACAAATTCGTACACGTTATTTATCAATTTAACTCTAGAATTAAAGGATATACAACGAGAAACAACGTTTGACAACCTTTAAACAGTTTTAATAACTATCTCAAAAATTGTCGCTCTGATGCAAACAACTGATGAGTTATCTACTCAAATTTGTTGAACAAAACGACATACGTATTTTAAGCATGCTAACCTTTAGCCCGGTAAGAAAATTAAAAAAAAAAAACGCAATATGTAGGCTACACGAGAACGGAGACGTCGAGTAACCAAAACAAATGCGTTAAACAAATTCGTACACGTTATTTATCAATTTAACTCTAGAATTAAAGGATATACAACGAGAAACAACGTTTGACAACCTTTAAACAGTTTTAATAACTATCTCAAAAATTGTCGCTCTGATGCAAACAACTGATGAGTTATCTACTTAAATTTGTTGAACAAAACGACTTACGTATTTTAAGCATGCTAACCTTTAGCCCGGTAAGCAAATTAAAAAAAAAAACGCAATATGTAGGCTACACGAGAACGGAGACGTCGAGTAACCAAAACAAATGCGTTAAACAAATTCGTACACGTTATTTATCAATTTAACTCTAGAATTAAAGGATATACAACGAGAAATAACGTTTGACAACCTTTAAACAGCTTTAATAACTATCTCAAAAATTGTCGCTCTGATGCAAACAACTGATGAGTTATCTACTCAAATTTGTTGAACAAAACGACTTACGTATTTTAAGCATGCTAACCTTTAGCCCGGTAAGAAAATTAAAAAAAAAAAACGCAATATGTAGGCTACACGAGAACGGAGACGTCGAGTAACCAAAACAAATGCGTTAAACAAATTCGTACAAGTTATTTATCAATTTAACTCTAGAATTAAAGGATATACAACGAGAAACAACGTTTGACAACCTTTAAACAGTTTTAATAACTATCTCAAAAATTGTCGCTCTGATGCAAACAACTGATGAGTTATCTACTTAAATTTGTTGAACAAAACGACTTACGTATTTTAAGCATGCTAACCTTTAGCCCGGTAAGCAAATTAAAAAAAAAGCAATATGTAGGCTACACGAGAACGGAGACGTCGAGTAACCAAAACAAATGCGTTAAAGAAATTCGTACACGTTATTTATCAACTTGACTCTAGAATTAAAGGATATACAACGAGAAACAACGTTTGACAACCTTTAAACAGTTTTAATAACTATCTCAAAAATTGTCGCTCTGATGCAAACAACTGATGAGTTATCTACTCAAATTTGTTGAACAAAACGACTTACGTATTTTAAGCATGCTTACCTTTAGCCCGGTAAGCAAATTAAAAAAAAAACGCAATATGTAGGCTACACGAGAACGGAGACGTCGAGTAACCAAAACAAATGCGTTAAACAAATTCGTACACGTTATTTATCAATTTAACTCTAGAATTAAAGGATATACAACGAGAAACAACGTTTGACAACCTTTAAACAGTTTTAATAACTATCTCAAAAATTGTCGCTCTGATGCAAACAACTGAGGAGTTATCTACTTAAATTTGTTGAAACAAACGACTTACGTATTTTAAGCATGCTAACCTTTAGCCCGGTAAGCAAATTAAAAAAAAAACGCAATATGTAGGCTACACGAGAACAGAGACGTCGAGAAACCAAAACAAATGCGTTAAACAAATTCGTACACGTTATTTATCAATTTAACTCTAGAATTAAAGGATATACAACGAGAAATAACGTTTGACAACCTTTAAACAGTTTTAATAACTATCTCAAAAATTGTCGCTCTGATGCAAACAACTGATGAGTTATCTACTTAAATTTGTTGAACAAAACGACTTACGTATTTTAAGCATGCTAACCTTTAGCCCGGTAAGCAAATTTAAAAAAAAAATGCAATATGTAGGCTACACGAGAACGGAGACGTCGAGTAACCAAAACAAATGCGTTAAACAAATTCGTACACGTTATTTATCAATTTAACTCTAGAATTAAAGGATATACAACGAGAAACAACGTTTGACAACCTTTAAACAGTTTTAATAACTATCTCAAAAATTGTCGCTCTGATGCAAACAACTGATGAGTTATCTACTCAAATTTGTTGAACAAAACGACTTACGTATTTTAAGCATGCTAACCTTTAGCCCGGTAAGCAAATTAAAAAAAAAAAACGCAATATGTAGGCTACACGAGAACGGAGACGTCGAGTAACCAAAACAAATGCGTTAAACAAATTCGTACACGTTATTTATCAATTTAACTCTAGAATTAAAGGATATACAACGAGGAACAACGTTTGACAACCTTTAAACAGTTTTAATAACTATCTCAAAAATTGTCGCTCTGATGCAAACAACTGATGAGTTATCTACTTAAATTTGTTGAACAAAACGACTTACGTATTTTAAGCATGCTAACCTTTAGCCCGGTAAGCAAATTAAAAAAAAAAACGCAATATGTAGGCTACACGAGAACGGAGACGTCGAGTAACCAAAACAAATGCGTTAAACAAATTCGTACACGTTATTTATCAATTTAACTCTAGAATTAAAGGATATACAACGAGAAACAACGTTTGACAACCTTTAAACAGTTTTAATAACTATCTCAAAAATTGTCGCTCTGATGCAAACAACTGATGAGTTATCTACTAAAATTTGTTGAACAAAACGACTTACGTATTTTAAGCATGCTAACCTTTAGCCCGGTAAGCAAATTAAAAAAAAAACGCAATATGTAGGCTACACGAGAACGGAGACGTCGAGTAACCAAAACAAATGCGTTAAACAAATTCGTACAAGTTATTTATCAATTTAACTCTAGAATTAAAGGATATACAACGAGAAACAACGTTTGACAACCTTTAAACAGTTTTAATAACTATCTCAAAAATTGTCGCTCTGATGCAAACAACTGATGAGTTATCTACTTAAATTTGTTGAACAAAACGACTTACGTATTTTAAGCATGCTAACCTTTAGCCCGGTAAGCAAATTAAAAAAAAAAAGCAATATGTAGGCTACACGAGAACGGAGACGTCGAGTAACCAAAACAAATGCGTTAAAGAAATTCGTACACGTTATTTATCAACTTGACTCTAGAGTTAAAGGATATACAACGAGAAACAACGTTTGACAACCTTTAAACAGTTTTAATAACTATCTCAAAAATTGTCGCTCTGATGCAAACAACTGAGGAGTTATCTACTTAAATTTGTTGAACAAAACGACTTACGTGTTTTAAGCATGCTAACCTTTAGCCCGGTAAGCAAATTAAAAAAAAAAAAACGCAATATGTAGGCTACACGAGAACGGAGACGTCGAGTAACCAAAACAAATGCGTTAAACAAATTCGTACACGTTATTTATCAATTTAACTCTATAATTAAAGGATATACAACGAGAAACAATGTTTGACAACCTTTAAACAGTTTTAGTAACTATCTCAAAAATTGTCGCTCTGATGCAAACAACTGATGAGTTATCTACTTAAATTTGTTGAACAAAACGACTTACGTATTTTAAGCATGCTAACCTTTAGCCCGGTAAGCAAATTAAAAAAAAAAAGCAATATGTAGGCTACACGAGAACGGAGACGTCGAGTAACCAAAACAAATGCGTTAAACAAATTCGTACACGTTATTTATCAATTTGACTCTAGAATTAAAGGATATACAACGAGAAACCACGTTTGACAACCTTTAAACAGTTTTTATAACTATCTCAAAAATTGTCGCTCTGATGCAAACAACTGATGAGTTATCTACTTAAATTTGTTGAACAAAACGACTTGCGTATTTTAAGCATGCTAACCTTTAGCCCGGTAAGCAAATTAAAAAAAAAACGCAATATGTAGGCTACACGAGAACGGAGACGTCGAGTAACCAAAACAAATGCGTTAAACAAATTCGTACACGTTATTTATCAATTTAACTCTAGAATTAAAGGATATACAACGAGAAACAACGTTTGACAACCTTTAAACAGTTTTAATAACTATCTCAAAAATTGTCGCTCTGATGCAAACAACTGATGAGTTATCTACTTAAATTTGTTGAACAAAACGACTGACGTATTTTAAGCATGCTAACCTTTAGCCCGGTAAGCAAATTAAAAAAAAAAACGCAATATGTAGGCTACACGAGAACGGAGACGTCGAGTAACCAAAAGAAATGCGTTAAACAAATTCGTACACGTTATTTATCAATTTAACTCTAGAATTAAAGGATATACAACGAGAAACAACGTTTGACAACCTTTAAACAGTTTTAATAACTATCTCAAAAATTGTCGCTCTGATGCAAACAACTGATGAGTTATCTACTTAAATTTGTTGAACAAAACGACTTACGTATTTTAAGCATGCTAACCTTTAGCCCTGTAAGCAAATTAAAAAAAAAACGCAATATGTAGGCTACACGAGAACGGAGACGTCGAGTAAACAAAACAAATGCGTTAAACAAATTCGTACACGTTATTTATCAATTTAACTCTAGAATTAAAGGATATACAACGAGAAACAACGTTTGACAACCTTTAAACAGTTTTAATAACTATCTCAAAAATTGTCGCTCTGATGCAAACAACTGATGAGTTATCTACTTAAATTTGTTGAACAAAACGACTTACGTATTTTAAGCATGCTATCCTTTAGCCCGGTAAGCAAATTAGAAAAAAAAAAGCAATATGTAGGCTACACGAGAACGGAGACTTCGAGTAACCAAAACAAATGCGTTAAACAAATTCGTACACGTTATTTATCAATTTAACTCTAAAATTAAAGAATATACAACGAGAAACAACGTTTGACAACCTATAAACAGTTTTAATAACTATCTCAAAAATTGTCGCTCTCATGCAAACAACTGAGGAGTTATCTACTTAAATTTGTTGAACAAAACGACTTAAGCATGCTAACCTTTAGTCCGGTAAGCAAATTAAAAAAAAATCGCAATATGTAGGCTACACGAGAACTGAGCCGTCGAGTAACCAAAACAAATGCGTTAAACAAATTCGTACACGTTATTTATCAATTTAACTCTAGAATTAAAGGATATACAACGAGAAACAACGTTTGACAACCTTTAAACAGTTTTAATAACTATCTCAAAAATTGTCGCTCTGATGCAAACAACTGATGAGTTATCTACTTAAATTTGTTGAACAAAACGACTTACGTATTTTAAGCATGCTAACCTTTAGCCCGGTAAGCAAATTAAAAAAAAAACGCAATATGTAGGCTACACGAGAACGTAGAAGTCGGGTAACCAAAACAAATGCGTTAAACAAATTCGTACACGTTATTTATCAATTTAACTCTAGAATTAAAGGATATACAACGAGAAACAACGTTTGACAACCTTTAAACAGTTTTAATAACTATCTCAAAAATTGTCGCTCTGATGCAAACAACTGATGAGTTATCTACTCAAATTTGTTGAACAAAACGACTTACGTATTTTAAGCATGCTAAGCTTTAGCCCGGTAAGCAAATTAAAAAAAAACGCAATATGTAGGCTACACGAGAACGGAGACGTCGAGTAACCAAAACAAATGCGTTAAACAAATTCGTACACGTTATTTATCAATTTAACTCTAGAATTAAAGGATATACAACGAGAAACAACGTTTGACAACCTTTAAACAGTTTTAATAACTATCTCAAAAATTGTCGCTCTGATGCAAACAACTGATGAGTTATCTACTTAAATTTGTTGCACAAAACGACTTACGTATTTTAAGCATGCTAACCTTTAGCCCGGTAAGCAAATTAAAAAAAAAACGCAATATGTAGGCTACACGAGAACGGATACGTCGAGTAACCAAAACAAATGCGTTAAACAAATTCGTACACGTTATTTATCAATTTAACTCTAGAATTAAAGGATATACAACGAGAAACAACGTTTGACAACCTTTAAACAGTTTTAATAACTATCTCAAAAATTGTCGCTCTGATGCAAACAACTGATGAGTTATCTACTTAAATTTGTTGAACAAAACGACTTACGTATTTTAAGCACGCTAACTTTTAGCCCGGTAAGCAAATTAAAAAAAAAACGCAATATATAGGCTACACGAGAACGGAGACGTCGAGTAACCAAAACAAATGCCTTAAACAAATTCGTACACGTTATTTATCAATTTGACTCTAGAATTAAAGGATATACAACGAGAAACAACGTTTGACAACCTTTAAACAGTTTTAATAACTATCTCAAAAATTGTCGCTCTGATGCAAACAACTGATGAGTTATCTACTTAAATTTGTTGAACAAAACGACTTACATATTTTAAGCATGCTAACCTTTAGCCCGGTAAGCAAATTAAAAAAAAACGCAATATGTAGGCTACACGAGAACGGAGACGTCGAGTAACCAAAACAAATGCGTTAAACAAATTCGTACACGTTATTTATCAATTTGACTCTAGAATTAAAGGATATACAACGAGAAACAACGTTTGACAACCTTTAAACAGTTTTAATAACTATCTCAAAAATTGTCGCTCTGATGCAAACAACTGATGAGTTATCTACTTAAATTTGTTGAACAAAACGACTTACGTATTTTAAGCATGCTAACCTTTAGCCCGGTAAGCAAATTAAAAAAAAAAAAACGCAATATGTAGGCTACACGAGAACGGAGACGTCGAGTAACCAAAACAAATGCGTTAAACAAATTCGTACACGTTATTTATCAATTTAACTCTAGAATTAAAGGATATACAACAAGAAACAACGTTTGGCAACCTTTAAACAGTTCTAATAACTATCTCAAAAATTTTCGCTCTGATGCAAAATCTACTTAAATTTGTTGAACAAAACGACTTACGTATTTTAAGCACGCTAACCTTTATCCCGGTAAGCAAATTAAAAAAAAAAAACGCAATATGTAGGCTACACGAGAACGGAGACGTCGAGTAACCAAAACAAATGCGTTAAACAAATTCGTACACGTTATTTATCAATTTGACTCTAGAATTAAAGAATATACAACGAGAAACAACGTTTGACAACCTTTAAACAGTTTTAATAACTATCTCAAAAATTGTCGCTCTGATGCAAACAACTGATGAGTTATCTACTTAAATTTGTTGACCAAAACGACTTACGTATTTTAAGCATGCTAACCTTTAGCCCGGTAAGCAAATTAAAAAAAAAAACGCAATATGTAGGCTACACGAGAACGGAGACGTCGAGTAACCAAAACAAATGCGTTAAACAAATTCGTACACGTTATTTATCAATTTAACTCTAGAATTAAAGGATATACAACGAGAAACAACGTTTGACAACCTTTAAACAGTTTTAATAACTATCTCAAAAATTGTCGCTCTGATGCAAACAACTGATGAGTTATCTACTCAAATTTGTTGAACAAAACGACTTACGTATTTTAAGCATGCTTACCTTTAGCCCGGTAAGCAAATAAAAAAAAAACGCAATATGTAGGCTACACGAGAACGGAGACGTCGAGTAACCAAAACAAATGCGTTAAACAAATTCGTACACGTTATTTATCAATTTAACTCTAGAATTAAAGGATATACAACGAGAAACAACGTTTGACAACCTTTAAACAGTTTTAATAACTATCTCAAAAATTGTCGCTCTGATGCAAACAACTGAGGAGTTATCTACTTAAATTTGTTGAAACAAACGACTTACGTATTTTAAGCATGCTAACCTTTAGCCCGGTAAGCAAATTAAAAAAAAAACGCAATATGTAGGCTACACGAGAACAGAGACGTCGAGAAACCAAAACAAATGCGTTAAACAAATTCGTACACGTTATTTATCAATTTAACTCTAGAATTAAAGGATATACAACGAGAAACAACGTTTGACAACCTTTAAACAGTTTTAATAACTATCTCAAAAATTGTCGCTCTGATGCAAACAACTGATGAGTTATCTACTTAAATTTGTTGAACAAAACGACTTACGTATTTTAAGCATGCTAAACTTTAGCCCGGTAAGCAAATTAAAAAAAAAAACGCAATATGTAGGCTACACGAGAACGGAGACGTCGAGTAACCAAAACAAATGCGTTAAACAAATTCGTACACGTTATTTATCAATTTAACTCTAGAATTAAAGGATATACAACGAGAAACAACGTTTGACAACCTTTAAACAGTTTTAATAACTATCTCAAAAATTGTCGCTCTGATGCAAACAACTGATGAGTTATCTACTCAAATTTGTTGAACAAAACGACTTACGTATTTTAAGCATGCTAACCTTTAGCCCGGTAAGCAAATTAAAAAAAAAAACGCAATATGTAGGCTACACGAGAACGGAGACGTCGAGTAACCAAAACAAATGCGTTAAACAAATTCGTACACGTTATTTATCAATTTAACTCTAGAATTAAAGGATATACAACGAGAAACAACGTTTGACAACCTTTAAACAGTTTTAATAACTATCTCAAAAATTGTCGCTCTGATGCAAACAACTGATGAGGTATCTACTCAAATTTGTTGAACAAAACGACTTACGTATTTTAAACATGCTAACCTTTAGCCCGGTAAGCAAATTAAAAAAAAAAACGCAATATGTAGGCTACACGAGAACGGAGACGTCGAGTAACCAAAACAAATGCGTTAAACAAATTCGTACACGTTATTTTTCAATTTAACTCTAGAATTAAAGGATATACAACGAGAAACAACGTTTGACAACCTTTAAACAGTTTTAATAACTATCTCAAAAATTATCGCTCTGATGCAAACAACTGATGAGGTATCTACTTAAATTTGTTGAACAAAAGACTTACGTATTTCAAACATGCTAACCTTTAGCCCGGTAAGCAAATTAAAAAAAAAACGCAATATGTAGGCTACACGAGAACGGAGACGTCGAGTAACCAAAACAAATGCGTTAAACAAATTCGTACACGTTATTTATCAATTTAACTCTAGAATTAAAGGATATACAACGAGAAACAACGTTTGACAACCTTTAAATAGTTTTAATAACTATCTCAAAAATTATCGCTCTGATGCAAACAACTGATTAGGTATCTACTTAAATTTGTTGAACAAAACGACTTACGTATTTCAAACATGCTAACCTTTAGCCCGGTAAGCAAATTAAAAAAAAAAACGCAATATGTAGGCTACACGAGAACGGAGACGTCGAGTAACCAAAACAAATGCGTTAAACAAATTCGTACACGTTATTTATCAATTTAACTCTAGAATTAAAGGATATACAACGAGAAACAACGTTTGACAACCTTTAAACAGTTTTAATAACTATCTCAAAAATTGTCGCTCTGATGCAAACAACTGATGAGTTATCTACATAAATATGTTGAACAAAACGACTTACGTATTTTAAACATGCTAACCTTTAGCCCGGTAAGCAAATTAAAAAAAAAACGCAATATGTAGGCTACACGAGAACGGAGTCGTCGAGTAACCAAAACAAATGCGTTAAACAAATTCGTACACGTTATTTATCAATTTAACTCTAGAATTAAAGGATATACAACGAGAAACAACGTTTGACAACCTTTAAACAGTTTTAATAACTATCTCAAAAATTATCGCTCTGATGCAAACAACTGATGAGTTATCTACTTAAATTTGTTGAACAAAACGACTTACGTATTTTAAACATGCTAACCTTTAGCCCGGTAAGCAAATTAAAAAAAAAACGCAATATGTAGGCTACACGAGAACGGAGACGTCGAGTAACCAAAACAAATGCGTTAAACAAATTCGTACACGTTACTTATCAATTTAACTCTAGAATTAAATGATATACAACGAGAAACAACGTTTGACAACCTTTAAACAGTTTTAATAACTATCTCAAAAATTATCGCTCTGATGCAAACAACTGATGAGTTATCTACTTAAATTTGTTGAACAAAACGACTTACGTATTTTAAGCATGCTAACCTTTAGCCCGGTAAGCAAATTAAAAAAAAAAAACGCAATATGTAGGCTACACGAGAACGGAGACGTCGAGTAACCAAAACAAATGCGTTAAACAAATTCGTACACGTTATTTATCAATTTAACTCTAGAATTAAAGGATATACAACGAGAAACAACGTTTGACAACCTTTAAACAGTTTTAATAACTATCTCAAAAATGATCGCTCTGATGCAAACAACTGATGAGTTATCTACTTAAATATGATGAACAAAACGACTTACGTATTTTAAACATGCTAACCTTTAGCCCGGTAAGCAAATTAAAAAAAAAAACGCAATATGTAGGCTACACGAGAACGGAGACGTCGAGTAACCAAAACAAATGCGTTAAACAAATTCGTACACGTTATTTATCAATTTAACTCTAGAATTAAAGGATATACAACGAGAAACAACGTTTGACAACCTTTAAACAGTTTTAATAACTATCTCAAAAATTATCGCTCTGATGCAAACAACTGATGAGTTATCTACTTAAATTTGTTGAACAAAACGACTTACGTATTTTAAACATGCTAACCTTTAGCCCGGTAAGCAAATTAAAAAAAAAAACGCAATATGTAGGCTACACGAGAACGGAGACGTCGAGTAACCAAAACAAATGCGTTAAACAAATTCGTACACGTTATTTATCAATTTAACTCTAGAATTAAAGGATATACAACGAGAAACAACGTTTGACAACCTTTAAACAGTTTTAATAACTATCTCAAAAATTATCGCTCTGATGCAAACAACTGATGAGTTATCTACTTAAATTTGATGAACAAAACGACTTACGTATTTTAAACATGCTAACCTTTAGCCCGGTAAGCAAATTAAAAAAAAACACAATATGTAGGCTACACGAGAACGGAGACGTCGAGTAACCAAAACAAATGCGTTAAACAAATTCGTACACGTTATTTATCAATTTAACTCTAGAATTAAAGGATATACAACGAGAAACAACGTTTGACAACCTTTAAACAGTTTTAATAACTATCTCAAAAATTGTCGCTCTGATGCAAACAACTGATGAGTTATCTACTTAAATTTGTTGAACAAAACGACTTACGTATTTTAAACATGCTAGCCTTTAGCCCGGTAAGCAAATTAAAAAAAAACGCAATATGTAGGCTACACGAGAACGGAGACGTCGAGTAACCAAAACAAATGCGTTAA